>NC_080712.1:25940145-26082645 GCF_019097595.1 Hemibagrus wyckioides | reverse complement strand
ATTTCAACTAAAAAAAAAAGGTTTCAAAACCTCACATTGCACCTCATTTAACAAAGATGCAAAACAGATTTATTTGGAAGTTGTTATTATGAGCACTTGTTATTCATGAAATCCTATAAATTCGTAAAAACATTTATATCCTGTGCATGCTCCTGAGTGTGGGCACATTTTTACACACAAGAAGATTAAATGGAAACCTTGACAGTTCAAATTTGCAAAGGTGTTACTGCATCTTCATATATGGCTTATGCTCTCAAGTTGCTTATTCGTTTTAATTACAAACACAACTTTGATATATATATATATTTTTTAAATCTTGTCATTTCATATTAATAGCATTAAAGAATATATCTATATAAGAATATATAATCCATCTGAAAATGGAGATATATATATATATATATATATATATATATATATATATATATATATATACACACACACATACACACACACACACACACACATATACACACACACACACATATACATACACTCAGGGGTTGGACAATGAAACTGAAACGCCTGGTTTTAGACCACAATAATTCATTAGTATGGTTCAGGGCCTCCTTTTGCGGCCAATACAGCATCAATTCATCTTGGGAATGACAGATACAAGTCCTGCACAGTGGCCAGAGGGATTTTGAGCCATTCTTCTTGCAGAATAGTGGCCAGGTCATTACGTGATGCTGGTGGAGGAAAACGTTTCCTGACTCGCTCCTCCAAAACACCCCAAAGTGGCTCAATAATATTTAGATCTGGTGACTGTGCAGGCCATGGGAGATGTTCAACTTCACTTTCATGTTCATCAAACCACTCTGTCACCAGTCTTGCTGTGTGTATTGGTGCATTATCATCCTGATACACGGCACCGCCTTCAGGATACAATGTTTGAACCACTGGGTGCACATGGTCCTCCAGAATGGTTCGGTAGTCCTTGGCAGTGACGCGCCCATCTAGCACAAGTATTGGGCCTAGGGAATGCCATGATATTGCAGCCCAAACCATCACTGATCCACCCCCATGCTTCACTCTGGGCATGCAACAATCTGGGTGGTACGCTTCTCTGGGGCTTCTCCACACCATAACTCTCCCGGATGTGGGAAAGACAGTGAAGTTGGACTCATCAGAGAACAATACATGTTTCACATTGTCCAAAGCCCAAGATTTTCGCTGCTGGCACCATTGAAACCGACGTTTGGCATGGCAGCCCGGCCATGTACGTTGACCCTGTGGAGCTCCCAACGGACAGTTTTGGTGGAAACAGGAGAGTTGAGGTGCACATTTAATTCTGCAGTGAGTTGGGCAGCTGTGGTTTTATGTTTTTTGGATACAATCCGGGTTAGCACCCGGACATCCCTTTCAGACAGCTTCCTCTTGCGTCCACAGTTACTCCTGTTGGATGTGGTTCGTACTTCTTGGTGGTATGCTGACATTACCCTGGATACATCACAAAGACTTGCTGTCTTAGTCACAGATGCGCCAGCAGACGTGCACCAACAATTTGTCCTCGTTTGAACTCTGATGTCACCCATGATGTTGTGTGCATTGCAATATCTTAAGCAAAACTGTGCTATTACTCTGCTAATTAAACCTTCACACTCTGCTCTTACTGGTGGAATGTGCAATCAATGAAAACTGGCCACCAGGCTGGTCAAATTTAACCATGAAACCTCCAACACTAAATTGGCCAGTGTTTCAGTTTCATTGTCCAACCCCTGTATGTATGTATATTATACACATACACACA
The DNA here is from genome assembly GCF_019097595.1 of Hemibagrus wyckioides. Taxonomy (NCBI): domain Eukaryota; kingdom Metazoa; phylum Chordata; class Actinopteri; order Siluriformes; family Bagridae; genus Hemibagrus; species Hemibagrus wyckioides. Next base: position 26,080,895 of record NC_080712.1, on the reverse strand, counting down.
CACACATACATACACACACACAACTAAGTTTGGACACACCTTTTAATTCAATGTTTTTTGTTTAGGGATTTATTTTCTACATTCTAGAACAATACTGGAGATTTCAAAACTATGAAATAACACACATGGACTTAAGTAATCCATATGTAATGACAAAAAACAAGTCAGTTGTTATTTTAAGACACGAAGATCAGGTGTTCTGGAATAGTTCTTGCAAGAACAGTATTGTCAAGTGCATTTGCAAAACCCATCAAGCACCATGATGAAACTGGCTCACATGAAGACCATCCCAGTAAAGCAAGACCAAAACTTACCTCTGCTGCAGAGGAGAAGTTCATTTAGAGTTACCATCCTCAGAAATCACCAGTTAACAGCACCTCAGATTAGAGCCGTTATGAAGGCTTTACAGAGCATCAGTAGCAGACATCTCAATATCAACTGTTCAAACGAGATTATTGTGTATTTCGGCCACCTTCAGCATTGTTTTACAATGTAGAAAGAAATAAACACCAGGAAAGACCATGGAATTAGAAGATGTGTCCAAACTTTTGACTGGTAGTGTATATATATAATAATCACGGATAATATACACATTCATTAATCTCTAAATCACTGTGTGCAAGGCAGGAATATACCCTGGATGAAATGCCAGTCCTTTATAGGGTCCCATGTACACACACATTCATATACTTACAGCTACCCACTTTGGCATGTTGGAACTGGGAGAAAAGTGGAAAACCCAGAAGAACCACACAAACAGGGAGAACGTGCAAAATACCACGCAATATTTGTTTTAATTCTGGTTGTATTATGTTTATTTTGCAATATTTTTTTGAATAAATATCAAACTTAGATGTTATTGAGATAAATAGGAAACTGAAAAAAATATTAAATAAAGCTACATATAGAGCCCCTACAAATTTTTGGATGCCAAGTTCATGAAAACAAAAAAACGTCCTAGAAAACTGCCAAACTTACCTAATTGTAGGGTCACTATTTGAGGTAATCCATACACCAGCAAAGTTGTTTGCATAGATCTTGTTCTCAATGAACTGCCCTCTGCCCTTTTCATGTACATATATGCCTCCAGTCTGTCCATGGTGGATTTCACAGCGCACTACTGTGGGGTTGGCATATGCCTTCACTTCAAATCCTGCTATCCGGTTTCTATGGATGTTGCAGCTTTCAAAGTAGCCCTGAAGGGGAAGGAATACAGTCAGGAGACAAAAACCAAAGAATGCTTCATTTATCATAAAACCTTGGTTGCAAAGACATTGTGTGGGAAAAGATACATAATGGCATAATTAAATGAATTTCCTTATTGTAAAGTACTCAAAACTTTAAAAATGCAAGTATGTAGGGTGCACAAACCATTTTGGATTTTGAACTCTCAGGTTTTTTATAGAAGGAGAGGAGTTGGGTTTATGCCATCATATCTTAAATCCAAAGTTAAATTAAATCCAAAGTTGAGAGAATTAGCATATTTTAGTTCAGTAGTGACAGTCAGATAGAAGTTGCAGTTACCATGCCATGGTCAAAAGTAAAGACCCCCACATCTCTTCCATGGTGGATGTGATTCCGTCTAATTATGGGATTTCCATGATTCTTAACCCAGATCCCAGCTAGAGCATTATTGGATATCTCATTATCTTCAAAAATGCCCTGGAACACAAGTAAAAGGTAACATGTTAATGGTTACTGATAATAGCATCATATATAGTCATGTTTCTCTCTTGCATTACGCATAAGCCTGACTCATTAATAAAATAAATTCTATTTTTTTTATTTAAAAAAAAGCTAGATGTTGAATCATTACTTAGAGAAAGTTTGGAATAAAGTCATAGGCTTGTGTTTACCTGCGCATGGTCTGTGATGTAGAGTCCTACATTCTCACAGTCACTGATGTTACAATGTTTGATAGTAGGACATGCCCCCTGACCACTCACACAAACCGCTGAACCCACTGCAGATGAGAGGGCAGTTTTAGTCCCACACAATATACTACAAGCAGGAGGCTGAGCTAAGAAACTTAAAGATCTGGGTTCACCTGTACAAGTGCTACGTATGATGCAGTGGTCAACGTTTGGGCTGCAGTTAACTGTGATCTCTAAACAGTGATGCGCATTGTGATGCTGGGCTGACTTATCATCAGGATTAAACTGCAAGAAAAAACAACCAAGTCTAGCAACATTAAGCCCATGTTATGTACCTGACTTACACCACACTGCTGCTGAATTCTCAAATTTGATTTGTCCGAAAGTGTTTCTTTTTGAATAACAGCACAGCACAGTTTGTAACAATGTGCATGTTTTAATAAGTACTGTACTTGTATAAAGAATATCAATATTTCTTTAAGGAAACATTTTTTAACAAATTATAGTTGTTGTTTCCCTTGTAAGCTCATTTAACAGTCGGAGACTGTTCATTTAGTTCCCGGACACTGAAGAGTTTTCAGAACACAAGACAGTTTCTTGACATTTTTTTAATAAATAAAAAATGAAAAAAAAAAAAAACAAACAAACATACTATTACTACAAAATATTCAGTTCAGGGTGGTAATTATTGCTGCTATAACAGCATTCCCCACTATGTTTAATTACTTGGCAATTGTGGTGATTCCTATTTTCTGCCAGAAGTTATTATAGACATTACAATTGAATTTTTACCTTTATTGTCATATAGCCAACAAATGCATCTTCTGACCCCTCCATGAAAACAAATGTTGAATCTCTAGTGTTTTCAATGACAACTTTATCTGCAACTTTCCCTGGTGCTGTGGTAGAAAGAACAAAATAGATCTCTATCCAGTAGAGGTTGGCATGGATTTCCCACAGACTTACATATCAGTACATACATACCTGCACCAATCATTGTGATTGGTGACTCAATATAGATCCACTCATCTGTGTAAATCCCTGAGTGGACAAATATAAGCCCATCAAAATGAGCCTCCTGCACCCCACCTAATGCATCCTCAATAGTGTCGTAATACTAGGCAAAGAAAGAGAAAGAAAGAGACATAAAAAGAAAAAGACAGACATGCAGAAAGTGTAAAAGAGAAATACACAAAGAGAAAGAAAAACCAGAGTGTGTGAGAGAGAGTCTTAAGCAGAGGCCTGAAAATATGAATAGAACTCAAAGTACAGAACATCTCCATTAAAAATACTTACCAGCATATTCTCCCTCCCTTTATATCTGCCAGGGTTACTGTAAAAGTGTTCAGCAAACCCTGGCTTCACATGTGCTCCCTTATACTGGAAAAAAGTACCACAGACTTCAGTCACGGTCTCACTGATAACACTTTTTGTAAATTTTGTACATAATCTCTATTAATGCTCTCTCCTCCCCCTTTGTAGACTGCCTTTGCACAAAAGTCAGCTGGCAACAAGTTATTTAACCATGACTGAGACAACAACTGAGAAAATTGATAAAACTACTAAAATTGAGTCAAGAACAGTCCATTATTAAAACCTGGAAGAATAGTGGTGAACCATCATCCAGGAAGTGTGGTATGAAAAAAAAATCATGATCAAAGATCACAAACGTTTGGTGAAATCAAATTGTAAATGGAAAAAAAAAAAAATCACAACAGGAGTACTTATGTTTAATAGTGAAAGTAAGAGCATTTCCACATGCACAATGTAAAGAGAACTCAAGGGATTGGGAATAAACAGTTGTGTAGCCTTAAGATCTCTGGAGCAATGGAAAAAGTTCTCTTGAATCCAGATTGACTGGAACATCAGGGTAAATGAGAGGCAGATATGATGCACACATCATGCCTAGTGCCTATCATACAAGTCTGTGGGGGTAGTCTTATGTTCTGGAGGTGCTTCAGTTGGTCACGTCTAGGTTCAGCAACATTATGTGCAAAAAGAAATGAGGTCAGCTACCTGAATGAGTACAGAACAGGTTAGATCAATGGATTTTTCTTCCCTGACGACATGGCATATTCCAAGATGCCAAATACCAGGATTCATTAGGCGTAAATTGTGAAAGAGTGCTTCAGGAAGCATGAGAAAGAATTTTCACACATGGATTGACCACCACAGAGCCCAGGTGTTAAATCCATTGACTACCATGATCAATACACGATCTTGCTAAGAAATTATTGCAACTCTCATCGGAAATTTATGTTTGGCCATTGCATAAGCTTATCAAAGCAATGCCTTGGCAAATGGGCAATGTAATCAAAGCAAAAGGTTCAAAAGGTTCCAATGAAACAGTAGTGAGTGTGACTTTTTTTTTGGCTGGGCAGTGAATACTGGTGCATATTTTAAATATTGCAAAGCTGCAAAGTAACTGAGCCACAGAACAAACAATGTATAACACTGACTGACATAAAATGCACATGACAAACATGAAACTTAATTATGGAGCTTTCCTGAGTGGCATCTAAATTAACTGAGTTTAGTTTGGTTTAGGGAATTACAATGATTAAAAAAAGAACAATTACAAAAAAATAAAAATTAATTTACACAAAAGATAAACATTACCAGCTGCTGAAAGCTCTCCTTCCATGGATTGAGCTGCTCACACTCCTCTGGGTTAATTTGGTAAAATTTTCCTGAGTCTGGATGCATCATTGGATGGGCGTACTCAAAAACCTCTACATAGAGTCTCTTCCTGTCATCAAACCATTTTAAAGAGCACCACTTTAGATTGATTACAGTTTAATGAATTTGCTAGTTATCCAAAAAGATTCTGCAGAATGGACCTATAAGATCAGCTTGTGTTATGAATAATAATTATTTTTACTTAGCGTATTGATTAAAAGTTAACCTCTGCTGAATGACCTGAGGGAATTTAACTAGATTTGTCAAACAGACAACTGTTAATGTTTGAATCTAAATTAAAGTCAAAGCAATCTCACCACAAAATGGGGTCACTGGCCAGTTCACTAAAACGTTTACACACACAAGCAGCCCGACACAGATCTTGCTCCAGCAGATAGGAGAAGATCTTCAGTACCACCTCATCGGGAAGCCTCACTTGCAGGTACTGTTCTGCTGGAGCAGCTGGGATGATGACAAATCATTAAAAGCCCACAGATCATGTAATCAGTAAACACAAATAGAATACAGTTTCTTTTAGAGCACAGATATAATACAGATTTTCTTTACCTGTTACGTGTTGTAATTTCCCAGACACCCTGGCACGCTTGGCCTGATGACCAAAGATTTCTGTTGTTGATGTGGAATCACACTATCAGGAAAGAAAAATCATATATACAAACTTTTACACTGAGCTAACACTTAAGAGACACAGACATGTATTTTACAGTTTCAGTAATTAGCACAAGCACAGATGTATCTAAAGTCTATTACTTAAAACATAGACTTGTAGTTGTTTTTGTCCTTAAGCTGCTCTCTGTTTAGAGCTTTTAAAACTCAGACATCTTCAATAATTGCCAACTTTGTGCTGATATAACCACAGCATTACTTGCCTCCATGTTAGTCTTGGCTGGATACACAGCTCTTTTGGGTAAAAGAGACTTTCTTCGAAGTTGATAAGGACTGTTCTGAGCTCCTGGACCAGATTCTTCAGCAACCATGTCTCCTGCAACTTCCTCATCTGTAAGAAAAAGAGAAAAAGCATGTAATTTACAATAATAAGCTTTAGCACCAAAGTGATGTACATTTAAGATCAGAAATGAAGCGATCAAGTGTATCATAAAATATGCATTATAGTTAACAACTCCAAAGCCAGCATAAGTTGCAATATTAAATTCCTTTTCCTTAAAGGGCACTTAATCATCAATTATGTGTACTCGGCAAGAGAAATTTGTTTTCAAATGATCGACATATCTGCTTTACAAGTTTCTAGTAAGTTTCTACATTAAGGGCCACCTATTTACAAAAATTAATATTAAGATTAATATGATCTATAGATGTCAAGATATACTCAAGACCTTTTTATGGCTGCATCCCAAACCACATGCAATGCACTAAATAGTGTTCCTATTGACAACTGATATATTGACATGCAGGTAAGAATTTGGAAGAAAAATTGTGTGACTTGATCATCTACTCAGTGTTACTGTATATGTTTTTGTGACTGGGAGTACAATGTGAAAGAGCAAAACCTCACACTTAGATGAGATCCACCTCTGATCCTGTTTAGGCATTGCCACCTAATTGCTGATGCTAAGGTTTACTTGCTGTACTTATCACACACAAGGCACAGGGCCTACAGAACAAGCCGATTAAAACAGATTAACATTAGCTAACTAGGAATAACAGAGGGACTTCTTTGAAAGGGAAAGGATTCTCTTTACTTGGTTCCCTCTACCTAGGTAAATGTCAATGTTTGGAACAAGTTCTCCAAGTGGCATCTCCAAGGTTAGACATGATGACATATGCATATGAAAACTCCAGTGTTATTTCTATGTCTAGTCCGACGATGTTTGATTTCAGTTGGGAAAAGTGATAAACAGCAGCATTTTATCATTTTGAATACCGCAAAACACCTTTAAGAAGCAAAATTCATCTTGGCAGTATCAAGATATTTCTATTGTTTATTCACTAGGACCTCTATCCCCTATTATAGTCAATGCTGCAGCAACAGAGGTAGTAACATACAGCACACAATGTTTCTCAGCAGAAGCCTAACTGCCTCAAAGCCTGCTGATTTGTCCAAAAATGTAAGCTAAATCAGGAAGCTTTTTGGAACTTGTCAAACACAGGGACCGCAGAGTTAGTGAAAATACTGAAATGACCTGTAGCACACTACTATGCAACAGAACAGCAGATCTCTAGGGTGGCCATCCGAGGGCAGTTACAGTAAATTGACATGTGCTATACTTGATATACAGTAAGTTACATTCACATCCAAAACAATTTATAACAATTCAGAAGCACATAATTTGTTATTATTAATTTCTAAAGAGATGAGGAAATAAATGAAATAAAATCACATTTTACCTGATCCTCACAATTAAATTAGTAAAACATGCCATTCAGGTGGATGTCACACAGCAGTAGAATGTTGTTTTACTTGATTATTTAAAGCACATTGTACAGTCAAACTATTTTTCAAAAATCAATAACATTTGCCATGAAAAACCCATATGACAATGAAAAGATTAAAATAGCATGTTAACAATAGCACGAAAAAATAACACGCTTAATATTATAAATCCTGATCCATCTCATGCCTAGTATTGAGAGGTACATCTGTAGCTATAACACCACACTCAGTATAGAAACCAATACACTCAGTACAGCAATGAGGTCCGAATGCATTATGGCATATGGGCTCACCATTAGGCTTATGTTTCCCATACGAGTCCATATGCCTGCACTTGGGTGTTGAGCAGGCCGGAATTCCATTACTTTGAAATTGATGGCTTTGATCATCATACATTAATACACTAGGACAAGTACAGCAGAGATATTCAGAAAATGCACAGTTCTGTTGACATGACTGGCACACCAAGTCAGCTGTTGGCTGGTTAATTTCAAGTTCAGGTGACCCTTAACTGGCCTGGGTTGGCCTTGGCACTTCTTAGTGTATCACAGGTCAAATCCCTGTGATTTTTTTTTTTTTTTTTTAAAAAGCAAAAAGCACTGGAAACATCAAAGCTGGGCAAAACCTCCAGACTGTCCATTAATAAAACTCACTGCTAATCACCTAGTCTACTAGGTAAAGTAAAAACTGTATTTCTATAATGAGGACAAATCTTGAAACCTAATGTAATAGTCTGCAATTCTTTCCCTGCAAATATACATGCAATTACCTCAGTTATGACAATAGCATATTTCAAACAAGAAAACTTAATAGTAAAGTCTGGAACGGTCTTCCAATTTATGTTCAGGATTCAGACAGAGTTCCAGAGTTTAAGTCTAGGCTCAAAACATATTTTAGTCAAGCCATTTGTTATTGTTTTTCCTTAGGTAATGGAGCAGAGCTTGAGGATTCACAGGCATAGATGTTATGGTGATGGTGTTACATTTTGGCTCTCACTCACCAGTGGCTCTGACCCCTTCTGCTCTCTGGACCTGACCTGCCTGATCCATCTTGAAGCATTATTTCAAGTTAGAGTTCTCATCACCTGAAAACCACTTGCCACTGATGGTGGCCTCATATGGTCAGTCTAAAGATCGATTAGATTACTTGACCATACTTAGACCATAAAGATAGAATGCAATTGCTATAAAAATTTGTGTTATGATGGCCTAGGACTACAATTGCTACGACAGACTTAGGACTAAAATTGTTACGAAGAGTATAGCACTCAAGTCAAATCAGTGAACAGGTAACTTCAACAGAACAGACTTCATGTTAAAACTATAAGGAATTCAGTAATAATTCTCATTCTTGTATTCATAAGTTGCTTATAAGCTCAGACAAATGCACAATTGCACTTTTTGACTATATTGTATACAGTTATAGAAGGGAATTATTTATAACTGCACTACCCAGGGTCACTTAGAGCAGGACAGGTTCTGTTTTGAGTCTGGTTCCTCTTAAGGGTTTCTTTCTCATATCATTATTTTTTGCCACAGTCACCTCTGACTTGCCCCTTAGAGATACATTTATAAATGTACAATTTTTATATTTCTGAAAAGCTATATTATGACGATATCCATTGTTAAAAGCATTATGAACAAAATTATTATGATGTCCATAAGGATGGACAAAAGGAGATTAGTAATAAAAAAGAAGAGATATTGATATAATGGAAACAAAATGACTAGAAATATATAGAGCTAATATCAAGTGTCTTGAAAGTTTGTACCTAGAAAGCTAAAGAAGAAAAACGCAGGAAGTATCTGATCAGAATTTAAATTTACTGATCTGATTGACAGACATTCTGTAACATGTAGTGGGCATTCTGAGGGTTGATCCAGTACATAATTATTTTTATGGAACTTGTCCATATGTAAAAGTAATATAATGCAATGCATTTATATGAAAAACATCATAGTACACATGAAAAACAACATAGTACACAAAATCAGGTGAACAATGCAACAACAGTTTCACCCATTTGCATTCTTTGGTTAGACAATCAAATTTCTGTTACAAGGTGTTATAGACACAAGAACAGTTTAAAAATATATTGATATTGATGAGAAAAGCTAACAACGAAGTAATGTGTGCTATATTACTCTTATGAATCCACTGGCTTTCATAACTGTACAGGCTAATGTGTGTGAGATCATTAGCTTAAAGCTAAAATGCATCGAAATTTTGTTTCTATAATATTAAAATAAACAGATTATAAAGCCAAAACAAGGCTTCAATCATTAGGAAGAAAAATAGCTGCCTAAGACAAAAAAGAAATTAGGAATTGGATGTTGGTTGGAATCAGCTGTGAATTTGTCTGCATGCATAGTATTCCAGCTCAGACTTCACTCATCACACTTCAAATTAAGGTATGATAGAAGTCCAGTAATAAGCAAGAACAACTAGCCAATCAAGAGACCGACAAAGCGTGAGAAAGAGCAGCTGTAAGAATAAACAAAGCAAACGTCAGAAAAAGTGAGAAAGAATCTGATATGATGATATAAGAGGCTTTTAGTTGTAGCTGAAAGGGCAAGGACTTTATTTCTTCTATTATATGCCAGTCATGCAAATAATAATAAATGACAATCATTTAATTTATACTTGTGGAATTTATCATTACCCAGTTTTGAAGATGTTTAGCTAGAGAATTCATTGTAGCAAGCTAGTGGCTAACGAGTGACTCCTTAATTTGCTCTTCCTTAGTGTTGTACACTGTTATATACTACATGGCCAAAATAAGTCATTTCATTGGGCCACCTTTTGCTCTGATTATGGCACACATTCGCTGTGGCACTGTTTCAAGAACCTTATGTAACGTAATGTTACAACATTTAATTCCGTTCAGTGTCGCACTGATTTCTCACAAAGAGCCTGCATTAGATGATGAGAAAGTCAGGCTGCATGTGTGAAAATTATGTCTCATGCTCCCTAAAGCAATCCTAGCAATGTCATCTTGGAATATGCCCGTGCCATCAGGGAACAAAAAAAATCCACTGCTGACCTGCCAACTAAAGCAGCCCCAGATCATAACAATGCTCCTACACGCTTGTACGGTAGGCAACAGGCATGATCAACAGGCATCACTCTGGAACATGGTAAATCTGGACTTAACAGACCACATGACCTTTTACCATCGCTCCCGAGTCCAAACGTTACGCAAAATGATGCTGTTTTTTTTTTTTTTATTAACCTCACTGATAAGTGATTTTCTTAAAGCTTCACAGCTGTTTAATCCCAATCTCTTGTGGTTTCTTTGCATTTTGCATGTGGAAATGCTCTTACTTTCACTCAAACATTGCTGTGGGTTCTACTGTTTTTATTTTTACAATTTGATTTCACCAAAACTAATGGACTGTTCTTAACCCATTTTTAGTATTTTCAACAATCTCCTAAACTGTTTATTTGCTTGATGCAGGCCAATAATTTGACCCTTTTGAAACAGAGTAACATTTTTTCTAATGACCACAGGATGTCTTCCAACATGGTTGTTTACAAAATGAGAAGCTACCCACAGCACCAGTTAAGGTTAAGTAACCTGTTGCCAGCTGAAACATATTAATCACTGCAGTAATTATCCAATGGAAGGCTCTTACCTATTTGCTTAGTTAAATCCAGGTGGTGACTTTTTTTGGCCAGGCAGTGTATTTACTCTTGTTTTAGCCAGACCTGAGAATAAAATACACAAACTAGATAAGTGAGCTTGTTCTATCTGCCTTATAGCTGCATGGAGCAATGTGCAATTTAGATCAATTATTTTTCATGTCCACACTAAATTTTTCTTTTTTTATTCTTTCTTTTTTATGTAAGACAGTCGTAAAAAGCATTTCACTACATGTCGTACTGTGTATGATTTCGTATGTGACCAATAAAATTTGAATTTAAATGAGCCAGCATGAACAAAAACAAATAATTTTTCGTTAAATGTATGAGTGGTTTGCTAAAGAGCACAAGTTCCATTTGGTCTTTGCCTTGTGAAGATCATAAATATTCTGCTACCAGTGTTGTATTTAAAACAGATAAAATGGATTGGTGTATCCTTATAAATCATAACACAGCAGCATGCAATACTAGATATAACATTCCAAATACACTATTATTCCAGCCATGTTCAGATCCATTCCTCCAACACCCACAACCCATCCAGCACATTTTATAAACAAGGACAATGATGCAAAGCATCAGCAGAGCACCTAGGTACAACAACCTAGGTGAAATGGTTGAAACATTCACTCAAAACATAACAAGCACTTTAAAACCCTGTTTTTCTATATGATACTGATATTAAAACCAAGTTCTGAGTACTGATATTCACAGTAACTAAGCCAAATATATGAAGAATCAGTCACAGCTGTGGTGTAATTTACAGCCATTTGTGTCCATCTTTCATGTGTGATCTGTGTTGGGGCCACATCTTGTATTCAAGGCATAACATCTGTCAAGTTCAGACTGATGCTGATTTCATACCAATACTCTCTATCAGACCAATCATTCTTTTGAGTAACTGGGCTGATTGGTGACTGTGTCAATATGGTGCATATAAATTAAAGATTATGTAGCGCTGAGTATACAAATAAATCCACTTCTAAAATAAAACACCTTACTGTCTGTGACAAAGCACTTTAAACTAAACCAAAGCCTCAGGGTACATCAAGTTAGATGTAAATAGATGTCAAGCCATGTTACAGCGTCGCAGGTGCTCAGCAAACGCAACACAGAAACGTTTTGATGGCCCTTGAGTTATAGAAAACTGACCTGAAAATCAATAAGTGTGTAAATACTGAAATGTTATATCAGGTAAAGAAATGGGTGCCAAATTCCAACTGGCTGCGGATGCTATATGTTGAGCTAACAATTAGCTACAAACTAACTAAAGCAAGCGAAAGCAAGTAACTGTTGCTGTTACAGTGGACCTTCGCACTTAGAGTACACCAAAAAAAGAGATTACTGGTAAATGCAACTATTTGATAAAACAAAGATGTAGATCACATAGGATTAAAGTGGAACCAAAAAAAAAAGCTTGGCCTCTTCTCCAATACAGAGCCACGGTATTTCCTGATGGTTGAGAATTACAGAAGACGCCAGTCTCTTCTTCCTTAAAACCCTGATCACGCCTAAAATGAAAATTCATTAAAAAGAAGTGCTTGGTCATTTAGGCTTGACCTTAAAATAAAACATGCAGCTACCTCTTTCTTGGTTGTTTCTTCCCGGCGGCACCGGGCGCGGCCTCGACACTCGCCTGGGTCTGCGGTTCGCAGCTCTCACCGAGTTCATCTGGGGCTGTTTAATGTTCTAATAACACTAGAACCCGTACTTCTTCAAGACAGCGCTCAATCCCACCCAAAAAAACAAAGCGGAAACCCCAAAACCATTGCACTGTTAAACAGTCAGTGCACCCCTCCTATCCGAGATAGCACAATATTTGTTTTTTTCACAATCCTGCCACTATGATACAGGTTCCTTTTCTGACCCTCTTTGGCAGGAGGAGCCATTTACTCACAGGAACAAGCGACCACACGCGGCCTCACGTGGCCAGGTTCTAACCAATCACAGCGTTTCTTCCTGAACCTGTTAATAGGAATGCACGGTTCGTGCACGGGTTTCTCGGTTCGTTGGAGTGGAATAGAAATTAAGGATCGAGGTGGAGTTTCAAAATTTACCTAAAACCACGGTTAATCTAGCCGCAGCCTTTTTTATTATTATTATTATTATTATTATTATTATTATTGTGCCAAGCACTAAAGTTGAATAGGTGCCCACTTGCATTTATGAGTGCTTTTGGTGCTTGGCCCCCTATTACCATCATCATCATCCTCCTCCTCCTCCTCCTCATCATCATCATCATTATTATTATTAATATTATTGTTGTTGTTGTTGTTGTTGTTATAAAATAGTAAATATTAGTCAACATTTTCTTGTTCTTCTTCTTCTTGTCTATAGCAGCCCATAGAACCGTCTCATAAAAAGTTGTGAAATTTGGTGTGTCTAGAAATTTCCGGCCAAATCTGAACCAAGTGCTGCCAACACTGTAGCGCTACCATCGTGTCAAAGATCTCCAAATTTGGCAGATGTTATCTTCAAAAATGTTACAAAAAGAATTTTGGATACTGCAAAATCTGGCAGTAAAGCCACCAAACAGGATGTGAGGCTGTATCTCAGCAACACCTTTGCACAATGACAAAAAACTTGGTTGGCATCTTCAGGACTATTACCTGATAATGGAACAGATCTCATAACAGTGTGTGGCTCACCAATTCTGTGTGCTTAGACCATGATGCTACTTGCATCTTTAATTATTATTATTATTATTATTATTATTATTATTATTATCATTGATTTTGTTGTTGATGGTGATGATGATGATGATGTTGTTGTTGTTTATGATGTTGTTTGTAAACCAAATCATGAATTACTTTTTCTTTTCTTTTTTTTTTAAAGAATAAATGATTAATTTCACAGAGAAAGTGAAGTGGTGGCAAGGAAAAACTCCCTGAGACAAGGGAAGAGGAAAAACCTTGAGAGGAACCAAACTTAACAGGGAATCATTCGGATGTCACTTGAGAGAGTGATAATAAAAGTCATAATAAATAATAGATAAATGTCTTTTCTACAACTGTATAAAGTCAAGTGGAGTTTTATATCCAGGAGCCACTCCAACAGCAGTTCAAAGTCAAAGTGGTACTATCCACAGCAGTCCCATATGTCTCCAGGCTGTCCACGTGAAGCCATCCCCAGCAGCGGTGAGCACCATCAAGTGACGAGATTCCAACCAGAAGCAGGACATCAGGGTGGATCAGGGAGGTCAAGATAGATGAAGCGGTCACACTGGGAACTTGACAAACTGGGAGATCTGGAGTAGCATGTGTAGTTCGACAGAACGAAAGAGAGAGACAGAGAGAATATTACAGTGTGCAGGCAGGTGTTCTGGCAAGACTAGCTATGACAGCTATGATGAACTAAAAGGGAGAGCAAGAAAGTGACACAGACACAGACTTTCTGGGACATATAGTGTCACCAGCCACCCCACCGTAGGCAAACCTGAATGGTTGTGCAATAGTTGGGGTGACACCAACATTCCAGTTAACCAAATCACTCTATGCCTATTAACCCTCCAGATCTGCTTCTTTACCTGAGAATAAAACTGTTCATAAAAAGCTTGACTAAACAAATGTTTTCAGCCTGGACTTAAACACTAAGACTATAGTGTAATTGTAAGTGTCCCGAACACTAATTAAAAGGATGTTCCATAACTGCGGGGCTTTGTAAGAGAAAGTTCTGACTCCTGCTGTAGCCTTAACTACTTGTACCAAATAGCCAGCACCTTTTGATTTAAGTAGGCAAGGCGGATGATGATCAAACCTACTCCAATGTCACAGGGAAAAAGTATTGAATACATGAAGAAAGGGAGGTGCAAAATGGCATGGAAAGCCAAGACACCAGCTGAAATCAATCAGTAATAAGAGAGCAATCCTGCCCCATGTCAGTGCAAAATAATATCAGCTGGTTCAGTCCCAAATGATGGCCTATCAAAAAAAAGGTTTCTCTTTACCAAGGTGTCACACAAGTAACATCTCATGATAGATAAAAGCAAAGAGCTCTCACAAGACTTTCGCAACCTTATTGTTGTAAAACATACTGATGGCATGGGTTAAAGAAGGATTTCAAAACTTTTGTATGTTCCAGTGAGCACTTTTGGGGCCATAATCCAGAAGTTGAATCCATAATCCAGAAGTTTTCTTTGAAACAATTGTTTCAAAGAAAACAATAAGTAATGCACGCAACCGTCATGGCCTGTATGCACGCTCACCATGCAAGACTCCATTGCTGAGGAAAAAGCATGTTGAAGCTCATTTAAAGTTTGCTGCACAACATTTGGACAAGCCTGTGAAATACTGGGAGAATATAGTCTGGACAGATGAGACCAAAATTGAACTTTTTGGGTGCCATAATACATACCATGTTTGGGTAAAAAGGGCACCACACACAGCCAACTAAACTCGCAATTGTTTTCAGAGAAAGAAAATAAAGCTGAATGGCCCAGCCAATCACCTGACTTGAATACAAATCTATGGAAACAACTAGATCAGAGTTTAATGAAGAGGCCCATGGAACCATCAATATTTGAAGACTGATTATGTGGAAAATTGGACAAAATCCACACCTGAGCAATGCATGCAACTAATCTCTCCATACAGGAGGTGTCTTGAAGCTGTCTTTACCAACAAAGGCTTTTGTATGAAGTATTAAATAAACTTCAGTGTTCAATACGTTTTCCTCATATCATTTCAACTTATTACACATAACTTAATTTATGGACATCTTGTTTGATTTCTTTGCATGTTTGGAATGCACAGGTTGTTACCAACATCTGGTGAAAATTCATGTCAATAGCATGTTTAGAAATATATTTACTGAGAAAAAAGCTGACGTGGTTAAGTATTTATTTTACCTGCTGTATATATACATGCGTATGCTGTATATACACTGATCAGTCTTAACATTATGAGCACTGACAGGTGAAGTGAATATCATGAAGAGTGGGGATTTGAACGAGTTGGTCAAGGGCCAAATTAATGCTGGTTCTGATTGAAAAGTGTCAGAATACATAGCGTATCACAGTTTGCTGTGTATGGGGCTGCATAGCCGCAGACCAGTCAGGGTGCCCATAGTGACCTTTGCGCCAACAATGGGCACGTGAGCATCAGAATTGGACCAAGAAGCAACGGAAGAAGGTAGCCTGGTCTGATGAATCACGTTTTCTTTTACATCACATTGATGGCCGGGTGCATGTGTGTTGCTTACCTGGGGAACACATGGCACTAGGATGCACTAGTGGAAGAAGGCAAGCCAGTGGAGGCAGTGTCATGGGCAATGTTCTGTTGGGAAACCTTGGTCCCTGCCATCCATGTGGATGTTACTTGCAAGCAGTGGCGGCTGGCCAATAGGGGGCGCCGGGGTGCCACCCCCTTAAAGTTAGCCAGAGAAGAATGCTACTTTAACACGTTAACAGTAATTATATATTTTAATGACAAAATAAAATCATTTAGTCGTACTATTTCACTGTTAGTCATTTTATCATTTATTTAAAATAAAAAAAATTGTATTTTGTTCATATATGTGTGTGTGTGTTTGTGTGTGTGGGACGGCAGACAAACAAGTGTGTATGTAGGTCCGTAAAGTTTTGAAAAGTATGTGATTTGAGGCTGAGCTCTGATTGGCTTAAATTGTCCTAAGCTGTCCACTTTTGTTGTTAGCGAATCAATATTGTTTTTATATGTTTGGCCTCATGTGATTGGACCATTCTCAACTAGTCTCATTACCACTCAGCAGATTGTCAGTTAACGGACAGATACAGATTAATGTGGAAGCAAGCGAAATATCTCGAGATGAAAGAAAATACGGTTATATCTTTATAAAAAACGCCCTTTCACAAGGCATTCGGATGAAGAAAAGAAAAGAATCAAGGAGCTTGGACCCAGTTTGCAAATTTAGCAGCAGTCAAATGATCATGGTGATTTACACTCTGTGATTTTCCAGCACTTCTTATTGAATGCATTGGCCATGCTGTCAATGGAAAAGAGACTGGTGACTGAGATGATTGACTTTAACCAGAAGCTCATTGAGAAATTTGCAAGCAGAAGAAAGGATAGCAAAATTTCTTTTCAAATAGTGCCACTGGCCTGTGATTAGGCAACATTCCAGTGTGTGTGTGTATGTGTGTGTGTTTTAATGATTACCTTCATTACTTTATTGCTGATAAACCCACACTGAACTCAAATTCATTGATTCATAGTACATTTATTGCCTGCTTTAACAGTTGACTTTAACAGTAACATTTTCAATATTTTATCTTAGCAGTAATGATACATAATCTCCTGATAAATGGCTGTTTTAATGAGTTTAATCGCGAGTTTAGACTTTGGCGATAGAACACTTAACAAAAGAAAATAGAACACTACAATCCATCCGCAAGAGACAAGACCTAAAAGAATCTCTCTTTTAGTAGAAAGAAATAAACAAAACCCGTCCCAAGTCCGAGTCCAAACAAGTATAAGAAATGCTACTGTACAACCCATTGAACCTGTTTAAATGGGCCCATTTGCTTACCATTTTCAGTTGTACCAATTAACTGGACTCTGAAGTAATGACAGATGGGTTTTCCTGGTCATCAAATGCGTTTGGAAACAAAGACGTACTAAAAAATACTCGATGTGGCAGATGTTGAAAGCAGAGGATGATCCAATACCAGCAGAAACTATCCAGCATCCTCAGCATTCCTGACTCAAGACTTCCTGACTCTTCCTTTGAACTTCACTTGCAGAGTTGCTGGATATATCAGGAATGGATGCAATCCCATGTCTGAAATCTGCCTTCTCACATTGTCAAATGATCTTCTCCTCAGAGCTGTTTTGTTGCTGAAATCTGGAAAAAAGAACAGCTTGGATGCACCACGGATTATTTCCAACTGGGGTGCTCTGGCTCTGTCAAGAATTCGCTTCCTATCCTGATGTCTGAGGAGCCAAAAGATGAGTGTCTTGTTGTGACTGCCTTAAATGTGGTGGACCCTCTGGATTTCTATCTTTCCACTACCTTGGAGGGAAGGGATCCACCTCAGTAAATGATAAAAGAGATTAATTATCTCTTGCTAGTGCATATTAACCTCCTTTTTGACCGACCGCATGTTTGCATTCATAGAATCCATCCACCCTTGTAATGATTTGCCAAGTTCGGCTTGGTGGGTGGTATCCTGTTGTAGTTTATTAACTGCAGGGTTTGAGGATTCAATCATGTTGTTTAAATTTGGATTTCTCCATTACTTCTCTTACCACCACTTTGACCTTTTTCGTGAACCTCTCCTCTTGATCCTGCAAAGCCATTAAAATGGTTGAGTTCAATGAGTCTTCATTTGGCCCATCTTTGTACTTCTTTTTTGTTGTTGTCTCATCTTGAGGTGGTTTATTCTTCATGGATTTTGGTCCAGACATTTTCAGGGATACCTCAGTGTAAAATAATCTAGATTAATTTCTGAATGTAAGAATGGTATCTCGAAATTTTGGACTTTTGCGATAAAGCTCAGTTTTAGGCATGCATTGCTCGTGCCCAGCCACCAGAAGTCCGCTTAGTGCAGCTTTTGACACCATTGATCATACTATTCTACTTGACTGGCTAGAAAATGTTGCTTGTTCTAAAGGAACAGCCCTCTGCTGGCTCAGATCTTATCTGACTGTTCATTGTCAGTCTGTAGTTATACTGTAAATGTTGACTTCTCAATGCATACTAAAGTTATTTTCAGTGTATCTGCTACCTCTTAGTGCAATTATTCATAAACATGGTATTAGCTTCCACTGTTATGCTGATAACACACAGTTATACGTTTCAGCAAATCCAGATGACAGACAACAGCTTAATGAAATTGAAGAATGTGTAAAGAGCATTAGATAGCTTCCTCTTTCTTTACTCTGACATGACAGAAGTGCTTGTACTCGGACCACATGCAGCCAGAAGTAAGCTTTCTGATTACAGAGTAATTCTTGGATGGTCTTTCTGTTTCATCCTGTGCAGCAGCAAAAGACCTTGGTATGATTATGTACTCCAGTATTTCATTTGAAGCTCATGTAGAGAATGTCACTAGGGTAGCCTTATTTAATCTCAGAAATATTGCTAAGATAAAAAATGTAATGTCACTACATGATGCAGAAATATTTAGTTCATGCATTTGTTACCTCTAGGTTGGATTATTATAATGTCTGGATGTTCTAGTGGGTGCATTCTCTCTGTCTCTCTCTCTCTCTCTCTCTGTGATGAGCTACTCCCGAGCCCCCAGTGTTCCTGACTGCTTCTTCTCATTGTGCATTTGATGACTTCGGCAGGAATGAATTAGTGTTAAATCTATAATGAATTAAGAAATTATGCTGATTTATAAGTTGCTTAAAAGCTCCTGGTTACAGCTCCATTTGACGATATACAGTTGTAGAAAGGACATTATTTATGATCACTTTCTGGTGTCACCGAACTGAGGATGGGTTCACTTTTGAGTCTGATTCCTCTCAAGGTTTCTTCCCCATTTCATCTCAGGGAGTTTTTCCATGCTGTCGTTGGCTCGGGCTTGCTCTTTAGGGATAAATATGAATCTAATTTTGTAAATATAATAATAAATATAATTTTTAACTTTGTAATTTTTATGCTGATTTTTTATATTTCTATAAAGCTGCTTCAGTACATTGTCCATTGTTACTTGAACTGATTTGAATTTAGAGAGGCAGAGTCATTTTAAGCCACTTACCTCAAATCTAGATGCCCAAATACAGCCACTTGCTTCTGTTTTTCTTTTAAAAGAAAATGCAATAATTCTTTGAATTCATAATCATTGTTGTTTAATAATACTGTTCTGTTTGAACTACAGTTCAAACAGGTAAACTGAGTCGAATATGTTAATCAGATTTAATCATATAATCTCTTTCATAAAATCCCTTCAAGTAAAAATATGAGGTTCCATTAGAAGTCAGAGTTTTTTTGTTTTTCCGGGAGATTTTTTTTTAAAAATTCCCTGTCATTTGTTCTTATTTCAGTTACTTATAGCATATTAGCATATGTGAGCAACATGTATGTACATGTTCGAATGTTTTTGGAAGTTTAAACATGGTTAATAAAATAAAACTTGGATTATGTAGACCATTTATACATTTTGAAAACCATCCTGTTCATTCATTCACATAAAACAATGCATTGATTTAACTTGAGTTTGATTTGAACCTGTGACAATTTTTGTTTTACAAAGGCTAATGTCCTTAAATAGTGATGTCTTTCACATCTGGAGAGACGAAGACCTACCCTGTAATGGATCTGTCAAGGTGAAATTCCACTGTGAACCTAAAAGAAAGAATTTGAGGAAACTGAAAGAAAGATTGCTTTTTGTATGTCATTTATATAAATAATATACAAAATATTACACAATTTAATCCAAATATAAAAATTGAGAGTCAAGGCACATTTGTGAGTACATAGCTTTGAACACACTGTTACACACTGGTTTTTTTTTTTTTTTAACAATTCATGAAGACACAGAAGACACAAATAACAGGGTAAAAGAAACCATATTATCACTCAATCATCACTAATAACTATCACTAATGCTAATATTGACCACTCATAACAATGATTACATTTAAAATAGTTTATATCAATTGACAATGGCCTTTTAATTTTATACAATAAAGGTCTGTCATCTTTGTTAATATCAGAGCACATGGTTCGAAAATATGAGGAAACATTGGGGTTTCCCTCAAGAAATGTAAGATTTTAACTCAAAAGTCCTTTTGAGTCCTTTTCCCAACTCTCCCAAAGTTTGCAAAATTTATCAGTGAGGTATGACGTTAGAATTTCTCTCTAGATCTGTGTATATTCTACATAGCTTGCTGGTTTATTATTTAAATATGCCAGTTTACTTGTAGCTAAAGAATCAGCGGTTGTGCCTCTGTTGTCATGGTAACAGACATCGGTGTAACCATAAATGTTCACTTACATCAAGTTTATATTACTGTAATTGAGAAACAGTATACCACAGATGTGCCATCTTGTATTTAATTATTAATAAATTATTTAAAAAACTCTTGTCTTTAAAAAAAAAAATTCTAAATGAAAATTGAATGACCAAAATACAAAATGACCAATAATTCCACATGGCCTCTTAAATATCTGGGTGTTTCTTGGTGAACATTACCTAAATTTGTGTGTTTGTTAAATACACAAGTGCTTATCATATAGTCTCAACCTTATTATAAAGAATTGCCACTGAATTAATCATTTTAATCTATCATATGTTCTGTTCAGGAATAACTGAGATAATAACTATTGTATAACTTGTATTTTGCTTCCAGTGTTTTAAATTGACACAAATCTCACACAAACTTCTATTGATATTTACATAACCTACATATGAAGCAACTCAAAACATAGTTATGGTGTTGGGACACTCAATAAATCCACTTTTTAGTTTTCCTTTTAAAAACTCTCATCACACATACAGGTCATCACAGGTTGACTTCATCTCAACAGCCAATGGGTATGTAGAGACAGGTATACAAATAATCAAGAAAAACATCTTCAAATATTTGTTCCACTCCCCTCTTCTGTCTGCTTTTTGTCCTAGAAAAGAGAAAGAGAGAGAGAGTAGGAGAGAGAGAGAGAGAGATCAGCTCATTTTCTCCTGCAGTAATCATGTCGTAGGATGTATGATGTCAGGTAAGGCAAATTATCTCCAAAGTATTATGCTGCAACTTTTTTATACTTGATTCAAAAGCAAATTTTTTTTCTGATTTAAGTGTTCATAAAAAAAGTCTTTTATTTTTTTTACTTTATTTAAAAAACACAGAGAGTTTTTGCTACTGAGTGACAAGCAGTCTGTGTGCGAGCAGGGAAATGACTGAGGAACAGGAGGAGAAAGGAAGATTTTGTTGATCAAAAAGAACTTGGGAAAAGAGTGTCTTGCAACTGTTGCCATAAAACAAAACAGCATGACTAATTTGACTAATCGTTTAAATTGGCACCACAAAGCTGTACAATGAGTGCAAAGCCAAATTAGCAATCCAAATTTTAAAAAAATATATATATTTTGCATGTCTTTGCCAATCTGTGAAGATTCTCAGTCATCCATCTAGAAGATGCTTTCCCCCTGACAAGCCAATCCAGAGTGGGTAGGATCCATTCCTTGAAGGATACAAATTTGTTGAATTCTACCAACTTCCCTCAGATTGAAGAAGCTGCTCGGATGAGTAGTGAAATGTTTCGAACTAACAAGAAGGAAGTCCAGCTGACATGACTCAACTTCCAGATAATATATGTTATGCCATAGTGTATTGTCTAAATTTTGGTTAAAAAATGGCATTTTCAATGTACTCATGAACTGTGCCACAAAGCTGTTGTATATTATACAATTTGTGACAGCAGAGCCAGCCTTGCCACAAGTGAACAACCCACGCAGAACTGCTGCACAGGTGCTGAAGGGACAGCACCACTCCAGCACCACGGTTGTGGACCTACGGCATGCATGTAGCTGTAAGGCGGGGCCGGGAACAGTGAAAGGAGCAGACGATCAGAGCAGCAGCTACTACTCTCTACCCTCTTTGAGTAACAGAGAGAATAGAAAGGGGTGCAGCTCTCACACAAAAGTAAATCTTCCTGGCTGTATGTTGCAGAGTGCTGAGCTATAACTTTTCTTGTTCCATAGAGAAAGTTTTTCTTTGTCTACCCATCAAAATTAGTTGATCATTTTTATTGCCTTCTATTTTTGGATTATTTTTGCCTAATATTTTAGGTGAACTCAAACTCTTTATGAGTTTATGTTTCCATGCTAGCAAACACTCTGTTTTGAAAAAGCAGTGAAATTTGTCTTTATACGAATCTCACATTACACTACATTCAAAACCTCAGCATTGCTGTCCTTTTCATACTACACAACTGTCAGCAGTTGCAATTATTTGTTTGTTGCTGTAGGGTTGTGCACTCTTCACAAATGCTTGCCGGTGAGGTTAGTCCTCACCCCTCCACTAATTAGCCAGCCTGTGGAAAAAAGCTGCATGGTGTGGGATGTGTGTAGCATTGGCACACAGTTGAGTCCTGTTATTCCAGATGGCTTACCATCCAATAGCTGGGCACTAAGGACATGACAAAACACTAAACCATCTCAGGGCCTGCTTCTATCGGCTACTACTGTGCAATGTTTGAAGGTGGCATGTCAGCTAGTGGCACAGTCACCCCAATAGCACCATTGTGCCCAATACCACTAATCAATGTTGCCTTCAAAAGAATTGGCATGGATCTTGTAGGAACATTACACAGGACTGCACGAGGGCATTGCGTTTTATTTGCTTTGGTAGACTTTGCAGCACAATACCCTAGAAAGTGTAGTGTAGCCTAATGCCTCTTATGCATTAGACGTTGTGAGGGAAAATTCGTAGAAATTACCTCAAGCTAGTCACCCTAACCTCATAGAACACCACATTGAGACACCCCCAGTGGATATGGTAAGAAGTACAGTATTTGGGCTTCCACTCGGGCCAAAGGCAAGTCTGCCAATTTGAAAAGACTGCAGCAATTCTAGCCTGTCCGAGACCTAAGACCAAAAAGGAGGTGAGTTTCTGGCTGGCTGGCTATTGTTGCAGATTTGTGCCTAATTATTCAGATGTCACCAGCCTGCTGACTGATCTCACTAAAAAGTCATGCCAAAAGTAAAAGCTGCACTCTGTGGCGGGCCCGTTTACATCCCCCAACTTCTCTCTCCCTTTTGTTTTACAGACAGGTGCATCAGACAGGGGGCTGAGGGCCATGTTGTGCCATGTGGTGGAGGGGGAGGAGTGCCCTGTGCTATACATCAGCATGAGAGACAACGTACAGCACAAGTGAAAAGGCGTGTTCTAGCCATCAAATAGGCGGTCTTCATCTTCCAATACTATCTACTGGGATTGCCCTTTTCTGTCTTTGTTTGGACTTCTCTTTGCTCCAGGGTGTAAATGTGCACGTGTCTGTGCAGTTAAATAGTGATGCTGAAAGCAAAACTAATAATAAAGCGCATTTTGTTTGTTCACAAGCTTGCCTTAAATGTCCTGTTTAGTGTTTATTTTTGCTTTTCCTAACTATCAATTTGGTATGACATGTCAAATAAGTTTTTATACAAGCAACAGTACTTTGCCTACATTTTGTCCTCACACTCCCACACAATTAAATATTCGGAGATGACTGCAGGTGAATTCCTTGTGATATACTTGCAACTACTTTAGAGGTTCACACCTCTAATTAAACATGTTCAAAAATATTGGCGCCTCACTAATAATATTTTAATAATAAGTCATGTCCATATACAAAATCAAGTTTAAGAAATTTAAACTAGCTCTCACATGTATAGCAGTGAATTCTGTCTTAGAAATAATGTTCCTAAAAGTATGTGTAAGGAGTATGACTGAGTAAGTATGTGTAAGAATTGTATGAATTAATGAGGAACCAAACCTATGTTCAAGCCTGTCAACCAGATATTCCAAACTGTGTTATAAGCTTGTTCAGTGAACACAATATGTGTTTAAATAATGTCTTTTTTGCTTAAGACAGAGCAATGCAAAGGTTAAATTATGAGACTTTTTTCAGAATACAAATATATTTTGCAGAATGTGATTTATGATTCGAAAATGGGTTAAATACATTGTTGGGACAGAGAAATGTGAAGTTTTATTAGTACACTTTCCAATTCTTCACTTTATGTATGTATGGGACATCAATTAAATTGAGAAAATTAAAACTTTATATTGTAGCCTCAAGAATGAAAGTCAAAAATGTTACTGTGGAGGTTGGAACATGGTCGAGCGCTGGCTTTTGAATAGAGCATGAAGGCAAGGAGAGTAAGTTGTAAGGACCTACACTTGTGCAGGCTCTTGTTAATAAGTGTTCTGTTCACTCTCCCATAGTGAGCATAGGCTTGTGTGCAGCTGTGTGCAGTCACATTTCTTGTACTGATGATACTTTCAGAGGCAGTTTGAAACTCATCTGTGATTGAAAAAGATAGATGATTTTTAACCTTCTACACTCAGCAGCTTTGTTCTGAATTTGGTTGGTCTGTCTGTGGATAATTAAGAGGGCTGTACACATACATTTGGACATATAGTGTATTTTACACTATATGTGATGCATATATGCATAAGGTGTAATATAATGTATATAAAATTGTTATTGTATATTATAAGATGTAGAGGATTTTCAAGTCTTTTTGGAACAGTTAATTAATAACATTTTTCATAACTTATTGACATTATAAATGTGTATTCCAGACAGAATATTTTTAATGTGTCACTGTGGATGAAAGTAAATATATCTTAATCATCCCATCTATATACACTTACCCTACACTTTATTAGGAATACTTGTACAATGCAAAATGTAAAGTATTATACAAATTCGTGCAATTATCTTATTATCTTGCTATTAAATAGTTTATGTATGAAGGTCAGTAGTCAACACGTTTATTACTGTTTAGATAAAAACACAAGAAC
The DNA here is from genome assembly GCF_019097595.1 of Hemibagrus wyckioides. NCBI lineage: Eukaryota > Metazoa > Chordata > Actinopteri > Siluriformes > Bagridae > Hemibagrus > Hemibagrus wyckioides. Next base: position 26,055,855 of record NC_080712.1, on the reverse strand, counting down.
GCAAAGATACCTGGAATTGAAACTTGCCTTTTTTCACGGAAATCCACAACGGCTTTGGACAGATGTGTGGTGGCTTATGTGCTGTTGTTGTTGCTGTTGTTGTTGTTTGTGTTGGGAATACGGGCTCAACCTTTTCAGGGTGGCTTGGCTGCTCCCCGGACCGTCGATGATGGTGATTTTGAGGTTGGATCTCTATGCAGAGTTTATTTTCATTTCGTCCCCACGTCCTTCTGTCCACATGCATTCAGAATAGTCTTTTAGCAGACTGTTCGGTGTACAGAACCACGTGTATTGATCGATAAGACCTGCGCAGTTTGATAGTGAATTGCTGAATTTCCTCACAATGCTTTTGACCTGTTTCGCGAAGTTATACCTTCCCCTTTAAAATTACAATCAGACATTAAATATCATGATTAAAGATTATGGTGTGAGAAACACGGTGATTAAAAAAGAGAAACGCAAACGGTCAGTTGTCTACTTTTTTGTGCATGTTGAGAATGCAGAGCACGCAACCGAGAATGGCCTCCTTGGACTCCTGAGAGCTGATGCGCTCCCAGACGAGGCGCAGCGCGGCGGAGAGGTGGACCGCCGCAGTGGACACGCTTCTGCTGAGAAAGCGTGCTGCTGTCCTGGCTAATCTGCTGCCGAGTATCCGGAGGAGAGCCGAGCGGATCAAAAGGAACACGGCGGGCATTCTTAGGATAATATGAGAGTGGGAGATCGGAAAAGAAGGAAAGAAAAACTTTCGTGAAGAAGGGATGAAGTCGCTCGAAAATCCCTAAAGGTCCTGTGAGCGTGAGAGCAAAAAGAGTGCAGATAAGCGAGACAAACAAGGCGAGAAACACTGACGCACGATCCTCTCGAACCCTTAAGGGTCTCAGACAAAAGCAGTTACTGCTTTACTCGATTGTCCTGTAATTATGCTGAGAATAAAAAGAAAATAAAAGATATGTAATGTTCCGTCTTCGTTTAAAAACTGTGGCAGGTGCCTTACAGACAAAAATTGTGGTTATCAGGTACAGCTTGCAGTCTCCTTAGATCTTTAAGATCCTTAAAGCTTGAAGTCTCTTTAGATCAAATTGTCATATAAACACTGACAGTAACAAAAATGAAGCAGTTTAAAATAACTAAAAAAAGAGTTGGAAGGACTTTTCGCTGTGTGTTGTCGGCTTCACTGAAACCTCTCTGGCGTCCCCCTGTTTCTTAAATGTGTGCGCGAGCGTGTGTGTGTGTGTACGTGTGTGTGTGTGTGCGCGCGTAACAGTTGTTTTGGAGTGGGGGCGAGGAGAGGGGTATGAAGGCCTTATTGGAGCAAAACAACTGAGCACATGTGACAGTGGAATTTTTAGTCGTAGAAAATAGTCATACGTGTATCAGTAAATTTAAAGTAACAGAGGAAATTCTGTAGGAGTTGCTTGTAGAAACTTGTAGAATTTTCTGTAACTGTACACTACATCGTCAAAATACAATTAGGTAACCAGGAGCTTTTGAACAATTTATGAGTATGAGCATCAGCACAATGTATGAGTTTATTACAGTTTTAATATAAATTCCTTTTCACCAAAGCATCAATTGCTCAGTGACAGAGATCCCAGTGCAAAACCAGGCAAAAGTAGTCCAAAGCCTCCTCCACAGTCTTCAAGTGGTATTATCCACAAAAACCCTATGCATCTCCAAGCTGTCTATGTGGAATCATTCTCAGCAAAAGCAGAACTATGACAGAACTCCAGCAAGACTAACTATGACAGCATACTGTAACTAAAGGCAGAGCCTGAAGGTGTGCCAGGAGGAAGGGAGTTTACAGTTAGGGTTAGGGTTATTAAGAGCCTTCACCTTTCAGCTGAAATAGCTGTGGGAGATCATAAAAAAAACAAATGTTATAATAAATACAAAAGTTTGAGCTTGCATATGCACCTACTGGAACATCCAGACAGTAAGAAACTATAATAATCCAAACTAACAAAAGCATAAACTAAATAAGCAGTGGGCCTAAATCAGAACTTTGTAAATAAATTTTACCTTAGTATGCATAGAGATCAAGGAGATACAACCCTGATCAGAAGCCAGTTGTGGGTTATTTACCACTTTAACAAGCCTTATTTCTGTGCTATGATGAGGCCTAAATCCTGACTGAGACATTTCATGAATGGTGTTCTTATGTAGGTATGAGCAAAACTGCTGTTTTACAACCTTTTCTAGGCCTTGGAGGTAAAGGGAAGGTTTGATATTGGCCTATAATTGGGCAGCTGACAGGGATTGAGGTTACATTTATTTTGCAAGCTGATTTTGAAGAGTTTGAAGAATTTAACGTCTAAATATTTATATTATAAATATTTATAAATATTTAATATTTGCCATTAAAATAATAATTCATGAATTCATTGCTGTTGCATATTGATGGGGTGCATTTTTCAGCTATAGGAACATTTTTGCCATCTTTAATTAACGTGGAGAAATATGCTGTTCTAACAGCACTAAGAGATTTTCTGTAGTTCAGGAGGCTCTCCTTCCATGCTACTTGAAATACTATCAATTTAATTTAACTTAATTTACATCCTAATTTTCTAGTGGCCTGTTTTAAGATGCTTTGTATGATTGTATTTTAACCATATGTCCTACATTTCCTGTACCTTTAAAGAGCATGTATCACTATAATACCGATGTAACACTATAATAACTTGTTGGCAACAGCCTTTTCAAATATTTCTTTAGTTCTTTTAGATTAACATATTTCTATATAATAATGTACAAAAGTGCTTTGAAGTCTTTAAAAATAAATACATCAATACTTGACTGCTAGGTCACAGACTAAGGATACTATGAGTCCAAAGGGAAGAAAATATAGTACATTTTTTTAACCAAACAGAAAAAGTTCTAGTTTAAGTATTTCAGGAAGTAGTAGGTCTTCACCTGTTGTTTGACAAAAGTCAGTGAGTCAGCTGCTGAGATATCTAGAGGAAATTCATTCCGGAGTCTTGATGGATGTATGCATAGTCATAATGGGCCATTTTTAAAAACATACAATAGAACAAAAGGTGCATGTATGCTAAATAGTCATCAACATTTTATAGTTCTTTTTTTCTGATTTATGGATCTCAAAAATATTCATGAAGTATGTAGATCTAAAGGATGCACATGCTTTGACATCTGCTAGGTGAATGTTCTTGTAGATTCCTTTGTCTGTCAGACACCAGAAATGTGAATGTTGCTGAGAACGTGAGTGAAATGGCACGAAACAGTGCTCCAGGGCTGCAAATTAGGCACACACATCTTTTGCTCAATAGAAATATGAGCTATCAATGAACAACACATGTTAAGTGACCAGCTGACTCATAAGGAACAAATGCTGACTTTCTGCTGTTTGACCTTTACAGAGGACATCTCTATGAATTGAACTGAATGACAAAGAGACACATGCAATTCTATTTATGTTTCTCACATTTCTATTTACATTTTTAGTTATACCACAAAGTATATAAAAAGGCTATTATTTCCCTCAGACTTTGGTTTTGTGGCCAGGACTTTAGTGAAAATGTATGAATTTGCATCTTTTTGTTTACATGAAGTCAGAAAAAAGTTTAGAAGTCTGGAAATGTTTAAGGAAATAGATCTGAGATGTTCAGGAGAATAATATATTTTGACATGTACACTTCATTACTGCATACTATTCCAAAGATATGGACAATATTGTCTAAAATGTCTTTGTGTGCAGTAGATAAACATTACCACTGAACCCTGAAATTATGGGGCCTAGCCTATACCTTGAATAACAGCCTCAAACCATTAGCCTCCCCTCCACCAAACTTTGGCATTATGCATTAGCAAATGTTGTGTTCTGGCACCTGCCACACCCATATGCATCCATCAGATAGCCAGGCAGTGAAAAGCATGATTCCAATTGTGAAACACAGGAAACCAGAGTAGTGGAAGAAAAATGCTTTTTAATTTACAGCCTTCAAGGTGAGATGAGGTGAAAATGGTCTTCAATGGTATAATCAGTGATCGCATCTTCCATGGACATGGCAGGACACAGAGCGCTTTGCAGGACATGTGCTTTGCAGGTTGAGGGAAAGTCATTCTTACTTTTTCCAGTAAGCTCTAGAAAACAGAGGAATACAGAAATCCATTCCTTGGCAACACCATTCTCTTACATCCCTGTATGTGCTGCACCCCATGATATTCTTCTTCTCAGTGAGGGTAAGGAGTTTTTGCCACCACTCTGATTGGCTGTTGGCCTGGAGTGCTTGTGCTGTCCTGGCTTGCAGCAATGTGCTCTCCTGCTTTCCCCAACAAGGGGGCTGAAGAGGCGCTGTCCGGAGCCTGTCTAAGCTGCATGTGGCTGTCGGTACACAAAATCAGTGGATGGGTGAGGTGAGGAATACTCAATATTCATGGATACTTGTGAATGCACCCATGTACACCTCACCTTCACACATGGCCAATTTCCCAATACCTCTCCTTGAACCAGGGGTAAGTGGATTGAGGTCTTGTTGCAGCCTGAATCCACCAATGCATGGAATATATCCCTGTGAACACTTGTGTCTTGTGGTGCATCAATGATCCAGATCAATGCCTCTAGCTCCTTTATGTGGCACTGGTCCAGGAAATGGCCACATTCCCTTCAACACCAGCACATCAGCCCAGGCCTTACACCTACTCCCGAGACTTGTAAAGCGCTATATAGTAATATAAAAATAAAGACATCATATGTTGCCTGTAATGGACCATTGGGGGTTGATCATGCAAGAACAAATACAGGGGCAGCTGCTATGTCCAAAAGACAGTTGTGTGTCTATCTGCAACTAACACCAGCTGCAGTGCTGTTTTAACATGAGCTAATCACAGCTGTTGGTCTAGGAGCAGACCATGCCCTACACAGAGCTTTTTGCAGCAGTCATGCTTGTTCCACCTGTCAGTTGAACAAGACAGCTGTCAGATGCCCCACCCTCAACCCCCAACCAACATCATTCGTTTAAGTAGGCAAGCTGGTATTTGAAAACACTTTTACTTATGTTAACACAAAACACAAGCATGATAAAGGTCCATGTCTTAACACAATGTTTAGTCACTACACTATCACACAGAGAGAAATCAATCATATCATTTTGTGTCATATCCAAGTTGCACTATGTTGCTTATACAATAAAAAAAATATGCTGTGATGCTTTGAATCCTCTGCCATCAAATCCCTCTCAGGAGCATGTGCATGTGTCTCACATTAACAGAATGGCACAAAGGCAATGTAACATCACGACATGCAACGCTCTCACTAAACCGCCAGAGGAAACCCTCGCCTGAGCATGAATTTGTTTTGTTTTTTTATCAGACTAAATTAAAGGAAATCTGTAGGAACAGTTGGATTGTCTTTATCGAAAGTCTGCAGCAATATTGTGTGAGAATTAGTGAATTATAATGTGGGACGTGTGATAGCACAGTTTATTGTTGTTGTTTTTGTAATTCTCATTCTGTGTTTCTGTATACACTGATCAATACATGGAGGTTATGTATTGAAATTAGCAACCTAAATTAAGTTTTTTTTTAAACTGTATAGCATATTTAAACCTGAAATTATTCCTGCATTTTAAAATGTGAATCTATGAATACCAGGGGAAAACATTTTCAGTTGAGTTTGTTATCAAGAATTCTATGGGTTTTGAAATTGAAATCATTTCTTTAAATCTCTATGTTACTGTTTTTGCTTTCACTGGTGCTCATGCACATGCACTTCTTCAAGATATTTGGATTTAATCTTGAAGAAAATCATTAGTTTTGTAAATCTGAACTTTTTTATCATTTATATGCATCAGTGAAACATACTGTATGTGTGGCACGTGGTGGCATGGTTTTGCGGGAGTCTGCAGTGGGAGTGTGGGGGAGTGAGCAAATTAATGTGTCACTCCTGTCTTTGTTAAAGTACTTTACTTGGATGATTGTTGCAATATTGCTAATTCAGTATTGCTAAAGCATCAATGGAGCAAAGAATGGAGATAAAGGAAGTACAAAAACAGTGACAAATTGCAAGGTAGGAAAAAATTAGATAATACAACAATAATTATGTACATACAAAAAAGAAAATAAGTAAAATACATTTAAATAAAGCAATTCAAATATGTTGAGTATGTACTATTGTCCAGTGAAATGTGATCAGTGCAGTAAATGGTTTCTAAGATGTGCAGCTTACAGATGAATGTTGCTGAAACAGGTGCATGGCCAACCTCTCCCAGTAGCAACTGCATTTGGTTTGTTTCTGATATGGCAGAAAATTGTGGTAGGAGAATATTTCAAAGCATATTTCTCTTATGTTATGAAACACATGTATCACAGTAAAGGAGAAAGTGTGCCTCTGTCTCAGCCTCACTCGTCCTACAGATTCCCACCTCCGTTGTGCATGTGTGGTATCTCAGGGGTTTCCTCCCCAGTACAAAGACATGCGTTGTAGGATGAATGGCATCTCTAAATTGTCTGTGGTGTGTGAGTGTGTGTGTAGTTGTGCATTGTGTGTACCCTGCCTTGTGCCCCGAGTCACCTGGGATAGGTTCTAGGTTCCCTACTAGGATAAGTTGTATAGGATAGATAAATAAATTATAGGATCCAAACAGTTTCTAACTTTGACTAATTAAAGGAGTAAACCAGGAAAAAACATTCAGTAAGATAAAGGGTTTTCTGTAAAAAAACAAAAAAACAAAAATGGAAGTGGCTTATTCAAACCTCACACAAAATACAAAAAGACACACATGTCTACAGTAACTGTGTGTAGAGTTTTCAAAAAGTGCGATACAGGATTGAAAACTGAGTGTAAAGCAAGAATTGTGCTTAAGCTTTGCACACTTTAGGAATTTGGTACGTGTTTCAGGTTTCAGTGATTGTCTTTCAAGTTCCTATTTATAAACAATTGGGAAAAACAAAAAGTGTATAAAAATACTTGATTGCTAAAATGGTTTAAGAAAATACCCTATCTGGGGCATAAATTTAAGCAATCCTTCCAATCTGTAAGGCTTTAATTCACCATGGAAAAAATTCTATAGTCATTTAAGTGTTTTGTGGGGAAAAAACAGGATGAGGATAAAACTCAGAAATGTGAGGAGGGGAGAATAAGAAGTGAAAACATTTGTCTGTCGAATCCCAGAGCAACTAAATTTGACCTCCCCTACAGTAGTCTCTAAGTTACCCAGAGTGCCACACACACACACACACACACACACACACACACACACATACACACAAACAGTATGTCATTTTATCAATAAAACAGATGAAATGGAAAGGGCTACTTATAATTGCATTGATGCTTATAAGAATTATAAAAAGAAGTAGCTGTGTAGCTGTGGGTTGGCATGTATTAATTGTTTACACATGTTTACTGTTGCATGTAAAGTGCCATGTTTTTTTGGTCTTCTAATAGCAGCATGTAGTGTGCAGTTTAAATTTTGACTTCCAAAGTGATCTTGTGCTTGAAAAGGTTAAAGAACTTAGAGGATTTCCATCTGCCTGTATTTAATTATTTATTCGCTAAACTTTAATTTGTATATTTCACCTGCTTTCCTCTAAGAAGGTAACTAATGTGTGGCCCAGCATTCTAAACTACCCTTCAGAGTAAAGGGCAAATATTATTTGAATTGTAAGGCTGTATCCTGCTATAATAAGGCTGTATATTACATTATTGTAAGGCTGTATATTGCTATTATGTTATAGCAGTATACAGTGTATTAACTGTATATTAACTGATCAGATTCCCTGATGGTAGGCAAGTTTTTTCTTCTATTCACATCTTGATATAAGATATTGTGGATAAGCATCTTTGGATAATAAGGCCTGCACAACTGGTTCAGAAAGGATATATACTACTTTGTTGTTTCTCCGTTGTTGTTTCTTGTTGTTCTCCGTGTATTGACACTTGTATTGAAAATTTGCTTCAGCAATATACCTGCCAACAAAGTCTGATAATATGAGATAGATGGCTATTAAGTATGGCTATTAAAGGGAAGTTTCCATTCATTGTAATTGTAATTAGTGTCTGTTCATAAATAGTCAGTGAGTTTCTCAGCTCATGAGGTGATGCACTGACTCAGCTGCATACTGCACCATGGGGAAGACAAAAGAACTGTTAATGGGCCTGCGTAATAAGGTAGTTGAATTTTATAAAGCAGGAAAAGGACATAGAAAGATATCTCAACACATGGAAATGCAGGTCAGTACTGATGAAACTCTGATAGAGTTGGAAAATAAGACGTTCTGTTGATACTAAGCAGTCAGGTAGACCAAGAAAGATTTCACCCACTACTGCCAGAAGAATTGTTCGGGATGCTAAGAAAAAACCCACAAACAACTTGGAGAGAAATACAGACTGCTCTGGAAAAAAAGTGGTGTTTCGAGGAGCACAATAAGGACGTACTTAAACACAAATGACCTGCACAGTCGAGTTGCCAGGAGAACGCCGGTACTGCACCATGTCACAAAAAGGCCTGATTCAAAGCACAAGGCCAAGTTGACCCTCCAATGCCTACAGCAAAAAAGGTAAAGGTTCTGGAGTGGCCATCACAGTCTCCTGACTTCAATATCATTGAGCCACTTTGGGGAGATCTCAAATGTGCAGTTTGTGCAAGACAACCAAAATATTTACAGGAACTGGAGGCATGTAATTAGGAGGAATGGGCAGCTATACCATCTGAGAGAATTAAGGACTCGGGCACAATTATTACAAAAGACTTTATGCTATCGTTGATGCTAAAGGGTGCAATACATGATATTAAGAACTAAAGGTATGCAAACTTTTGAAGAGGGATTATTTCCTCATTTTCTTTGTCATGTTTTGTTTAATGATTGTGCCATTCTGTTATGCCTTACATATGAACTTGAGTCCTATAAGAAAAAAAATTAATTTGTTTTGCCTTCATACTCATGTTTTTTAAATGGTATTTTGCAAATTCTCCCAAGGTATGCAACTGTTAGAGGGTTAGAGCACACCTTCAGGGTGTAGTCCATTTTGGCAGCAAAAGGGAGACCAACAGAATATTAGGCAGGTGGTCATAATGTTATGGCTGATCAGTGTATAGAAGTGCAGATATGAAACAGTTGTGGATTTAACCACATTTAGATCAGTATTTACATTACAGTACACATGTGCAAACTGGCAGTAGATAATAAATATAAAGTACCCTGTGAGTCTAGAAAATTGTGGTAATAGTTGTATTGCAGTGTGAGTGTTATCACCTGTCACACACAGGTGAACTATTGTACAATGTTATTGCAAATGGTATGAATGACCTGTAATGTTCTCTGTGACAACGAATCTGAATGAGCTCAGCTCAGCTCAGTGTGTTGTAGAGAGGGTGAGATGGATTGTCCATGATGGAGAACAGTTTGTTCAGTGACCTCCTGTTCCTCACTGACTCAAACGTCTCCAGTTTGTGTCCAATGATACAAATTAGCTTGTTAATCCTGCTGGCATCCCTGGCACTGATGCTGCCCCCCAGCAGACCACAACACAGTAAATGGCACTCGCCACCAACAGACTGGTAGAAGATCTTCAGCATCTTGTTACAGACATACCTAGAGCTATTTTATATGGAAATGCCTTTTACTTATCCCTCAAAATGATCTCCAATCTGCTTAATAGCTCTTCTACAATAGACATGTCTGATTGATATAGAACAAAAAAAAAAATCATTTATTTACATTCATTCAACCAATTTTCTCTGACAGCAAGTCTTAAGGATACTGAACAATGAATTACAATAATCAATGCCATTATTGATGGGTAATACTTATGGATGAGATTTTAATTGTATCATTTCAAGAATGTCCATTAAAAGAATAAAAGGAATAAAAGTATCAAAAACAAGTGCTATGACTTTTGAGAACTGTCACTAGGTGCAACTACGTCGCTCCCGGTAGCTTGAGGCCAGCAAACATGCACGCTGCAGACTGAAACTCCCGGCAGCCACCAGAACTCCACCGCTCTCAATCCCCGGACTTTTAATCAATCACCTTTTATATATACATTTTATGTATGTAGTACATCGTAAGCCTTCTATTTCTTGAGTGTTATTTCTGTCTTGCGATTTCTGGGCTGCCTGTAGTAATGGTGAAATGAAGCTTTGTGTAGCACCTAGGTTGATGTTGTAGTACTGCTTTTCTGCTACCAATGACGTTCTGTCAGCTCAGACCAGTCTGGTCATTCTCCTCTGCTCTCTCTTATTAATAACGTGTTTCAGACTGTAGACTCTCTGGATGTTTTTGCAACAATCTGTATAAACTCTAAGACTACTGTGTATGAAAATCACAAGTCAACACTTTTTGCAGTACTCACTCCAGCCTGTCTGGTACTAACAAACATACCAGAAAGTGTCAGAGATCAATATTTTTCTTTATTCTGATGTTTGATGGGAACATTAACTGAAGCCCTGGTCCTTGATTTACACATTGTACTACTGCCACATTATTGACTGGATAAATGCAGCTGTACAGGCATTCCTAATAAAGCTGACTATGTTGTGCAAAGTGTACACAGGACTATCATACTCTTATGTGGGCCTTCCCTAGGCCACATATTTAGAAGCACACAAATGTAGAGGATATCTTTGTATGCCTTAGCATTACAATTTTCTTTCACTGGAACAAGAAGGCCTAGCCCTGACATGTTCCAGCATGACAATGCCCCTGTGCACAAAGCAGGCTCCATAAAGACATAGCTTGCTGAGGTTGATGTCTAAGAACAGAACCCTACTTAACTCTTAAGTGCCTATCCTTAATTATGCTCTTAGTAACTAAATGGGCAAAAATATTTGTTTTAATTTTTTCAAATATGATTTATGAATACATGGCATGGTAAAATTAAGAGCTGTTGCAAGATGCTAATTTAATAACTCTTTTCAACAGGACATGAACGTTTAGGTTAAATTTTGTTTTATGAATGTATAAATACTACTTAGAGAAGAAAAATTTCCCCAAGTAATTACCAAGTTGCCTTATTATCTTTTCAGGTTACTAACTACAGTAAAATTACATATAGTTCAATTTCAGTTCAGAATAAACAAATGCAGCTAATTACAGCATGATATGCGATGCCCTAAGAAAGCACTGAATTTTTCAAAATGAGGTAGCTAAGTCAGATAATTATAGTAATCTAAAGTCTCTAGCATCAATTCAATCTTATTAGGCTTTTTGGTTTTAGCCATGTACATTATGCTTTGCAATGTACTTCTTAATTTGTTAAAAAGTACATATAACATGCTTTGTATCAAGGCAGTTTTACTGCACATCATATGTTTATTTTCCAAAGACAATTCTTGTAATTTTCTTTATACTGACTGTTTTCAGATCTATAGGCTTGTGCATAGTTAAACTGGATATGTACAGAAAATATACAAACAACAAATCAAGATTAACATAATTTATCCAAAACATATTCTCATCAAATGTTCCACTGGACACAAGAGCTATATGACCAGAATAATTAAGCACATATAAAATACTAAAATACCCAATATAAAAGTAACCATTACTTTCAATCCATCAGCCTTTCATCTCTAATCAAGACTGAATAAACAATAAAAAACTCTATTGTGACTTCCCCATCCAAATAGATTTGGAGCAGGCAGTAACAGCAATAGGGTGGGACTGGAGGGAGAAGAGTATAAAAATATAGTCTCAAACAAGAAATAAGCACAAGACATATACATTAGTACTTATAGAGAAGCAGGAAAATTTTAAAGGTCTGTCGTCATGTTGAGATTCTCCATTATACTGTCTGTGTGAATATTTGACATGCATTTATTTTCATCCACTGTCTCTCCAACACTACCCTCCCCAGGTCTTGGATGATTTCCAGGTATGCAGTCCTCCTCTATATCACTTTCTTCTTCCTCCAACCCACTGCCACTGCAGCAGGAACCTTCATTGTCAGAGGAACTAGAGGTCTCATCTTCTGAGCAGGAGTACACTTCAGCCCCATGGAAAATGTAACGATTTGGAGCCTGAAATAAGTATTGTGAACCTGAAAATAGGAGGAAAAAAACCCAAAGTAATTGCTAAGCATCAGAGAACCCACAATAAATGTCATGACATAAAACCAATCAACTGACTACTCAAGAAGAGCATCTACCAAATGCCAGAAATGTAAATGTAATGCAGTAGCTTCTATGCACCAATTTACCACTTTTTCAACTTAACATTAAATCATGATAATATTCATCTTAAAATGTGTAATGTATTGTAAAAAACTGAACCTTACTTCCAAGGCGATTACTGATTGGACTCCGATAGGCTTGTTTCAACCAGCATTGTTTGCGAACATCATCTCTTTGATTTTTGTGCTTCTCTTCAGTTTTAATATCCAGCAACTCCCTTATCCCTTCTCTTTCTTGTGGTGTACTTGGACTTTGTTCAACAGCATCCAATGGTGCATTTTGATGAACATCTGAGGTTTCTAGGCACGGGCTTGGCTGTGCATTAAGACACCCTTCATTTTCTTGGGTTGAATGTTTCGGTAAACGTGACCCATTTTCTAGTTCAGACGAGGGTCTTGTGTCCTCGGCTGTATGAGAGGTGTTCAAACCCTCATCTTTCAGAAACTGTGGATTTGAACAAGAGTCTATAGCTGTTACGGTCTCTGATGTTTGTGCAACTGTCTCGTCGTTTTCTGTGAAAAAGTGTCCTTTATTTTGAACTTCAGAGGTTTGAACTTTCCGGTCACATTCCTGTTCAGATTGAGCAGATGGTAGAGGAGGAGGTATGTCTGTGATCTCACTTAGTTGAGAAGAGTTGTAGCAAAGTTGCTCAAAGTCACCACCCAGTCGATGACATAATTCATTAACGATGACATCACAGTCTCCCAGCAATTCTACGTCAAAATTCATGTGAAGCAGGGGCTCACGGTTGATCAAAACTTGAGGCACTTCAGGGGGAACAGAGCCTTAACACACAAAAAAAACAAGACTTAAACCGCAATTCCCTGAATTTATACTATATTATAAATAAGGCTATAAATACATTGTGGAAATTTGAAATACATTATGGAAATTTATTTAGATAGTCTCATAATATGCGGTTATCTAATCAGCCAATCATGTGGTAGCAGTATAATTGTTTGAGTATTACAGTAAATGCTGATCTGGGAATTTCACACAACAATCTCTACAGTCTACACAGAATTTTGCAAACAGAGACAGAGAGAGAAAGAGCGAGAGGGAATATTGCACCTGTTCTTTTTGCACTAGTCTTCAACTGTCCAGTTTCAGTTGACTGAAACCACACACACACAGTTTTGGAAGTAATCAAATGCCAAACATAGAAAAAAATGGAGGCATTAGGATTTGAGTGATTTTAACTGAGTGACTGTGATGGATGACTGGGTCAGAGCATCTCCAAGATGACAGATCTTGTACCCAAGGCTCATTGATGAATGGTGAGGAGAGGAGGCTAGTAGATTTAATCTCATCACAGAGAAGAGCTACTATAGCACAAACTGCTGACAAAGTTAATGCTGGCTATAATAGAATGGTGTCAGAACACAGTGCATAACGATTGGGCTTCACAGCTGCAGACAGGTCAGGGGGCCCATACTGACCCCTGTCCACTGGTAAGAGCAGCTACAATGACGTTTTTTGTTACATTTGGGTAAATTACACCCCTTCATGGCCATGGTACTTTCTACTGGCAGTGGCTTCTTTCAGCAGGATGCAAAATTGTTCAGTAATGATTTGAGGAATATGAATGAGTTCATGGTATTGACTGGCCCCCAAATTTCCAAGATCTCAGTCCTATCAAGCATTTGTGGGATGTACTAGACAAACAAGTCCAAATCCACGATTTAGCTGGGCTTGGTTTAAAAAAAAGGGGCTTCCAACAAGCCACTGGTGTTAATTTAATTGATGAATAATTTTTGTCATCAAACTTCTGTTGTTTAGACGAAAACAAGATGATAACTAAATAAAAACTAATGCACAAGGATGAAAACTATAACGACTTCTCAACTACTGACTCGTCAACTAATAAAAACAAGTTTAAAATAAGTGCCAGTACGACCAGCCCTCATGGACATTGTTTCTGCACAACAAAATGTCCACGCCTAGAAGAAATATAGCACATATAGACACATTTCACATTTGATGTGAAGGAAAATAAGACGCTCTATAATAAGGCCAGGTGAAAATAATAACTTTAGAAATTTAAGGGAATCTTAAAAAAAAAAAATGCATAGCCCTTTACACTTTTTATATTGTAGTTGACTAAATCTAAAATCGCCAACTAAAACTAAAGAAATGTATATTACTAAATGATGACTAAAACTAAAATTACATCTTAGTCAAAAGACTATGACTAAAACTAAATAAAAATTTGCTGTAAAAATTAACACTGCTAGCCACGATACCTTATATAGCCCAAGACATGTGAAGAATACAAGAGATTAGTACTTGTCATGTTCCTGCAGATCCAAAAATAATATAAAGTGGATGGGGTATAACATTTTCAACCATCCAATTTAGCAAACTGGAATCAGATTCCTGTCATTTGCTGCTGTAGCACATCCACATCAAAGTTCAACTGCTTTGTGCATGCGGAGATGCTTTTCTGCTCAGTACAGTTGTAAAGTGATTTCCGCTTCTTTCTCTGACCTCTCTTACCTACAGAACTGCTACTCATTCAAGTTCTTTGCATCAATTCTATATATATTCTAGAGACTGTTTGAAACTACCAGATCAAGCTTGCCCTTATGGTACTAACATCCATGCCATGATCAAAGCCACAGAGACCACACTTTTTCTTCATTTGGATGTAAACATTAGCTCAAGCTCTATACCTGTAACTGCATAAATGTTTGCACTGCTGCCACATGATTGCTTGATTATATAGCAGAATGTATGTACAGGTGTTCCTAATAAAGTGGACAGTGAGTGTTCAAACTATTCATTTACAATAACATACTTGGAATAAGAGCCACTGGCCGCACTTTCAAAGAGGATCCGATAACAATGAGGAGATCCACCTCATCCTTGTCCTGCTTCATGGCCCTATGAAAAGCTTCAGGAAGGTTCTCTCCAAAGAAGACAATGTCTGGTTTCATAATAGCAAAAGGGATATTAGGGCACCTTGGACAATGAGGAACAACCTGCAAAAAGAAATTTTAAAAATGATTAGAGCAACAATAGCTGCTTTTTTTCCTGTCACAGTATATACACCAAGAAAAGTAACAGTGATGTGTAATTTTCACAGCTGAAATAATTGACTAATCATAATATAAAACTGGATGAATTTATGACATTAACAAAGCTAATGGCAGAAAGTGGCTGTTTTTACTCAAGTAACTTGTTTTCATGTTCTCCATCATGTTACTATTAAAGTCTTCTTGAAATGGTGTGATCTACACATCACCCGACATATCAGCCATTTAAAATGGGTCACATCCTTACTGAATCAAAAGGAAAACTTCACAGCAAACCTAGCCTGGTGTTTTATTTTTTTTTACCAAACAACATTCTTCACTGTAGAACAAGATCCTAGATTCTAAAATGTTGTGTGACTGGAGGTAAGCCATATTGTTCTGTGGCATTAAAGGTGACAGGCAGCTGTAGGTTCATCACCAGCCGGCATTTGAATCCACTGAAAGGTAGCCCTTCAGCTAAAGAATTATCATATACACTGAACAAAATTATAAACGCAACACTTGTTTTTGCCCCCATTTTTCATGAGCTGAACTCAAAGATCTAAGACTTTTTCTATGTACACAAAAGGCCTATTTCTCTCAAATATTGGTGGACATTCCTGCAGTTATCATGCCAATTGCACACCCCCTTAAAACTTGCGACATCTGTGGCATTGTGCTGTGTGATAAAACTGCACATTTTAGAGTGGCCTTTTATTGTGGCCAGCCTAAGGCACACCTGTGCAATAATCATGCTGTCTAATCAGCATCCTGATATGCCACACCTGTGAGGTGGATGAATTATCTCGGCAAAGGAGAAGTGCTCACTAACACAGATTTAGACAGACTTGAGAGAAATAGGCCTTTTGTGTACATAGAAAAAGTCTTACATCTTTGAGTTCAGCTCATGAAAAATGGGGGCAAAAACAAAAGTGTTATAATTTTGTTCAGTGTATATAGAGAGAGAGATCAAAAGATGAATGAGAGTGTATCAGAATTTCTGCTTTTATTCCCTCATATTTAAACCTAGACATGATAAACAACTTAGACCACGTCAAACCACCCACATTTCCAAGCTTGCATCATAGCTTCTTTCAGGTGTCTCCCCTTTAGGAAATGAAATGCATGCTCAGTTGGTTTAAGATCTGGTGATAGTGATTGCCAGTCTTAAACCTCCCACCTTTTTTGCCCCTGTGAAGTCGTTTGTTGTGTTGGCAGTGTGTTTTGTCAATGTCTTTTTTGCATGATAAAATTTCTCCCAATTAGACTGTATGCACTTTCGGGTAAATTAGCAGATAATTCTGCTGTTACCATCATGAAGCCCGGTGAACTCATTTCAGAAACAGCCATACGAGCCCTAGCCATGACCATACCTCCACATTGCTTGACAGATGAACATGCAAGTTTTGGTTCATAAGCAGATCCTTGCTTTCACCACACTTTGGCCTTTCCATCACTTTGGTAGAGGTTTAATCCAAACTGGCCTTCCAATTTGTACTGCTAATGAGTGGTTCATTGCGATAGCTTCACTCTTGCAGAGTGGAGGCTGTTAGTGAGGTCACGGACTGTCATATGGGGTTCTTCTTCACATCTGTCACAAAGTCATTGACTGCCGACATTTCTCTTGCTAGATCTTGGTAGTTGAGGTCTGGAGGTTAGTACAGCAGTGGTTTCTTTATCAGGACATTCCATATTGTTGCATTGGCTATGCCTGATGCTTGGGCAATGGCTCCCAATTTTCCCTCTTTTCTCAGCTTCAAAAAGGCTTTCTTTTCTTAAATAGACTGCACTATGGTCATGTTGGTTTATCCGTAACAGAAATCTCACAGGTGAAGCCCAGGGCTCAAACCCAGAGAAGACATTCACAGCTATTCATTGTTTAAACAATCAATCTTCCAGGGCACACCTGGGCAACAAGAGACACCCGTCAGTCACATGTTCCAATATTTTTAATCACTAGAAACATGGGCAGGTTCAAACAAACATTCTAAGACATGTTCCAAGTTGTTTATCACATCTAGATGTAAAAAACAAGCAAATTGTGGGTAATCCTGAACTATAGTCTCTCATCATTTTTCTCAAACCCAAATGACTTCTGTGTATAGTGAAAAACAAATTAGCTTTTCAGCAGGAAGAAAAAATTCTAAAACACCCATTTTGATTTCAGGGGCATTTTGATAATTTAAGACTCTAAGATGCTTTTAAACAGGTCACCATTTTAACAGTCACTTTAACCCTGTGGTATAAAAAAAATGGTATTGTGTACAATATGCACCTTCTTTAAGAATAATAAAATTTATTCGATAAAAATAATAATGCATGTTTATAATGCATAACAGTCTAATGCAGACAATTTGCACAATATATTTATTCATAGTGAAAGTACCATAATCCGCCCCACAGAATTAGTTTTAGTCAACATTGAAAAGCCAGACCTGCACAATAAATATCTTTATTTTTAAACTTTTGTTGGTGAACTTTGGTTGATGTTAAATTTAATTAATGTTTAACGTTGAGGCATACTACTTAGAGAGTACATTCAGGAAAATAATGTAAATTAGTATAACCAATGAACTCATACCTAAAAAAAAAAAAAGAGTAACTACATATTAACTAAATTACTAATAACTAAATAGAATAAAAATCAGTTGCCTTTGTAGACTTTCAATAAAATATTTTAAAATAGCCACTGCTCTCATTTATAGTCTACCTCCCTAAAATTACTTGGCCTCTACAATGAAACATTTGCAAGATCTGATTTTCAGTGATCAGAAACAGTGACAGTGTGTGAACTTTAACAGTTTTTTAAGGCTTTAATATTACACTTTTAATGTTCACTTAATAACTGCTGTCAAATTGTAGACAAATGTCACAAAAATTCTTATAAATATAAAATTCTTAAAATATATTTATAATTATATCTTTATTCAACACTTAACTTATGGTAAATTTCAAATTATTAGTATAGCACTTTTATCAATAGCCAGTCACAAAGCAGCTTTACACAGATCTGGATAAAGCAGATGCATATTATGTGGCCGAGTAAACCATTTAAAAACTGTAGGAAACAATGGGCTGGCTTGTCTGTGTTTGCTCTGCAATGGCTCTTAACTACTCCCTTACCTGAGTCTACTGAGAAAGAAAAATGGTGGAGTTTTCCCAGTGCAGCCAGATGATGATGCCAACTATCCAATACTACATGTGACTCTCAGCTTAAAAGCTCACAAGGGCTCATTAAAAAGAATAATACAACAGCATGGACACTCTTGACCATTCTCTCAGCAGCAAAACGGTATGCAGTCTTGCGAATTATTGAGCTATCAGAACACGGATTAGAATAATGATGCTAACATAGACTGACAAAGAGCTGAAAAGACATGCAAATAAAATGACAGTAAAGCCAAGCCATGCTCCCATAAGTCAGTACAAGTTAGATTGCGTATGGGTGTATAGTGAATCAGCAGTTCATGAGATAGCAGGTAACACATAACTATTCTCACCTGTGTCTTATCATAGACAGTTTACTTGTGTGTATTTGTGTTTTCAGTAACTCTTGTAAGTGTGGCTCGAGAGAGAGAGAGGGGTACAGTTGGGGGAGCTTGAAACACACACATGCACGCACACAATGGAGCATGAACTTGAATTTTCAGGCGTGGATGCGTGTCTGTTTTCAAAAAAACACTGAAGAGCATGGATGGAATAAACACGAGCCCGGAGCTCAGCTAAGATTCCACCTGCCTTCTGAGTCTTTCTGCATGCCCACCTCTGCAATTTCAGCATGTGAAGTAGCAAAAAGATTATTTTGACACTTCAACAAAAACGTGTCTTTTCTACAAGCTAGCCAGTAGACAATAGTGAGTTGTGTTAAAACCAAGGTTCCCAGTAAACTCTAATAACATTAGTCTACTCTACTAATCACTCTAATATTGAGTACCATTTTAAAACAATAACTAGTAGAATCAATATTATTGATTTAACCAAGTACTGTCTTTGTATATTTACTGATCTAAAAGCAATTCTATTGTAACCAAATAAGTTACCAGAAGGAGAACATTATACTTTTCACAATTTGCGTGGCCATGTTGATTTGACATCACTTGGTAAACAGGGAAAGAGATAGTGGTTAATACCCCAAGGTGATCAGCTAAAATTGCATGCTAAGGGAGTGTTTCAGTGGCTTTTACCGGTTGTAGGCAAAGAATTACAACTTGTAACTTCACCTCAAATTAACTATAATGGTCTCACTTTTATGGTTTATTGATTAATCTTGCCTATAGCAGTGTGTTTAAAAAATGGTCAGTATGAGCATACTACTTATAAGACTACTTGGGTGAACTTAGTACAGGTTTTCTGAATACAAAAGCAGTTTTTTGTACAAATATAATGTATCCCAATAAGAGCATCCACTGTAGCAAGGATATGTGCACACTTCGATGTAAACTGTTTTTGGGAATTGTCACTCATGGGGTATCCATAAGTGACTGACATTAGACTAATGTTAAATTAATTGGATTAGATTTTGCTTTCTGGTCAGGAAGGTATCGTGCAAGAAAATGCATTATTTATATAATTCAAAACATTAATTTCATTAACATTCCTTCAAATATCTAGCTCTAGAATATTAGTCTAGGTAATTAAAAACAAAACACAAGCATATTCACAACCTTTCAATCACTAGTATAATATGTAAACCAATATCTAAACCAATGACTAAAATATGGATGGATGTCATAAGTGGGTGTAAAAGTGAAGCCAAAATGTCTGCTACACTACACAAACTACACTGACAGAATGGACAGAGAATAAAAGACTGAAGTTCTCCATTTAGATGATTAATTTACTGTAGGTGTTAGCGCTAGATTGAAACCACTGAGTACAGCAAATTTCACCTAAAAATACACTGCATTGAGTGGAAATGTTGACTGCTGTTAGCAGTATATTTACATTTAACAGTAAATTAGTATTTCAGCTAGCTAGCAAATGGTAGCTCAGTCTATTGTGACATGAAGCTATAAAATCCTTCCCTTAAAATTGTATTTAGAGAGACATGGAGGACCTGGTTTGTTACCTGAGCAACAAATGAGAAAGCACTTACTTCAACTAGTGGCTCTCAGTTCAGTGTATATTTGGCTAGACCAAAAACCATTTCACCTCCAAAAGAACTGGCCAAGAGAAGTCACTGCCTCTAATGAATATGGACTGACACTCCACAATTTATGGCCATATTAAATGTCAGCTAGCATTAAATGAAAAAACAAAATAACCCACTATCATAATTGGTGAAGGAAACTCATTTTTGAAGATCACTTTTTATGTGCAGTTGAAGGCCTTTTTAAATACACGTTATTCATTATTAAATGATAAACTTAGCATTGGAATTTTTCTTTTTTATAATAAAAAGGTAGCTTTTTGTTATTTATAATAAAGATAGTTATACCTGTCTGAATATATCTTCCCTTACGGCATCACAATCAACTTTGTGTTTACACACAAGGCAGGATGCAGTTGCAAAGGAACCTGGAAAAAAATTACATTGCCATAAACAAATTAGTCAATTAAATTAGCAATTAATTAACTGTATGAAATGGTGGCGCTTTGTATTTAGGTCTGAAAGTAATTCAACATTACTGCAAAGTTTGGACTAGTTGTGTGGCTGGTAAAGCTTTGATATAACACTGGTAGTGCTGGAATTTAGTAATTTCTGATTTTAAAAAATTCTGATACAAGAAGCATTTTATTGAAAATTCATCATATTCAAAATCATATTTGAACACAATATATGGCATCTAGTTTTGTATTCAAAATGATCTTGCACAACATCAACTGTATCATGAGTAACCGCATGCTATTTCAAGTCTAGCACACTACCTTCAAGTTAGCCATCTTCCTACAAGCGAAGTCTGATTTATACGGTCATCCAGAAATCTTTATATTGTATAAAATATACACTGTTGTGACAGACCAGGTTGTAATTCCTCTACCTGACCCTTAACTATTTTAAAAGGGATAGTTTACTCAATAATGTTTACTGCTTATCCAGCATATGGTTCAAAACAAAGCCCCACATACTTCAACCCAGTTTAATATTTGAACGTGCACCTTTTGTTATTGTATTTTTTTCTTCAAACCATGTGTTGCTTCAACTGGAATTTGAACAATTATTAAAATTATTAAAAGTATGACTCGAGGCTTATATTTACATTTCCATCATTTAGCAGAGTGACTTACATTTTTTATCTGAGCAATTGAGGGTAAAGGGCAGCATGCAGAATCAGGTCACTTTAAGGATTATCAAATTCATTAAGCAAAGACTTAAACAAGTGACAGTGAAGTACCTGTTCTGATTGCAATAACAGCTTTGACAGCTTTGAGTCATGATGCAAGAAAAATCCAATTGTTTAGTATCTAGCACTTGCTGGTGAATGACAATGGTAATATAATATAATTTGGGAAATGTTAACCATTGACATACAAGGAATAAAGCTTGACTGTGCACCTCATGTTGTTGTTGACCCAATCTCTCAGTGACAGCAACCAGCTTCTGAAGTGGAACTTTTTTCCCCCACAAGTAACAGTTGAATTGCTAAATATATCACCCCAACTCCCCGACTCAACTACCCCCACCCTGGTTAAGGGTAAAGGTAGAAAAACCTCTAAAAGCTATGAACAAAAATCATTAGCTAAGCAGTTTCTGTCATGTCTGTTGATTTGTCAAACTTCAAATGAGAACTATTCAAAAATGCCTGGGTCAAAACCTGGAAGTCATAGTTTGCTTCTTGTAGGATAGCTTTCAACAAAATTCTTACATACAGTACCACTCAAAAGTTTGGGATCACTCAAAAATTTTATTGTTTTCTAAGGAAACACACACAAAATTATTCTGAATAGAAAATATAGCAAAAGAAGAGAACATGCTGATATGTCAGAGTTAGAAATAATTATTGTGATGGAAATGAATGTTTTCTTCAAACTTTGCCTTCATCAAAAAAAACAAAAAAAAAAAAACAAACAACTTTTTCAGCAATTATAGCCTGGGCATTCTAGCTGTCAATTTTTTAAGATAATCTGATGAGATTTCACCCCATGCTTCCTGGAGGATGTCCCACAAAATGGATTTGCTAATGGAGTCTTCCTCCGTAGCTGAAATCAAGCTGAAATATGCAAGTGATCCCAAACTTTTGAGCGGTAGTGTATATTGGTGTGATGGTGCTCTGAATAGATGGCAAATGGCAAAGACAACAGCAAGTTTGTATATTAAGTAAATGGCTCTGCTATGATTTCACAGCTAGCTAGCTTTTATGTAAGCAAAGTTGGGACTAGGTCACATGGCACTGAAGCATGTGTTATTGGTGGATTTGCTCAGTGCAAAAAGGAATCAAAAAATGGTGACTTATTATTATTTAACCCAGAACCCTCTTTAAAACACACCTTCTATCAGTCAACTAAACAACAATTCACTGTTCAATAGCATCAAATAGGGCATGAAATATTACTTTTTTTTAACTGTATAATAAAAACTTAGACAATCAACAAAAAGACTTGCAGGTTCAACCTGTAAATCATAATCAGTGTATTGGTGACTACTCTAATGTGACCTTTACATATTCAAAATTGAAATCAACATACCATGACACTGCATGACCCTTTGGACTCCTGCAACCTGCTCCAGAGTGTCAATGTTCTGAGTGTAGTTCCTGAGAATTTTCTCTTTCTTATCCAACAAAGCAATAAATCTGTGACAAAGTGATGGCCGAAACTGTCCAGGATAGATTTCCTACAATAAAGGGTAAAAACATGCTGTTGGTTTAAAATCTAATAGTCTACAAAACAAGACAATAGACAGTATACAGACCTTCGCAAATTTAAAAAAAGGCCTTGGATCCCTTTTGAAGTACTCAATATCAAACATTGCTTGAGGATCTGGAAGGTCTGGAAAATCTACAGCAAGTCGAGCATAAATCCCATCTCTTGACCTAAAATCAGGTATTCCACAGGAAACAGAAACCTGAAAACAGAAAACAGTCAAAATAAAAACTCTCCTTCCATCGTACATGGCATTACATTGCACATATATTGCATTTATACTTAAATTTCAGAAGCAGACTATAATATATTTTTTTTATCCAAATTATCTTTAACACTAATCAAAATGGCAATTCTACTTTTATTACCAATAGCATTGAAAATCTTTTGAGATATGTGCACATACTCTATATAATCTGTACATTCATTTAGTTATCCAGTAAGTTACTCATCACAATGCATAAAATCCTGCAGATACAGGTCAAGAGCTTCAGTTCCCCATCAGAATAGAGACAAAGTGTGATCTCTGTGACTTAACAGTGGCATGGTTTTGGAGCTGGATGGGCTGGTTGGTTTAGTACAATGCTGATCTCCTGAGATTTTGCGCGCACACAACACCTAAAGTTTACACAAAATGGTGAGGGGGAAAACAAAACATTTGGTATGTAGAGGGTCTACACGATAAAACACTGTGTTGATGACAGAAATCAGAGGAGAATGACCGAACTGGTTTGAGCTGACAGAAGTCTATAGTAACTCAAATAAGCACTCAAAGAACACACATCACATCAAACCTTGAGGTGGATGGGATACAACAGTAGAAGACCACATCAGGTTCCACTCCTATGAGCCAAGAACAGGAATCTGAGGCACTATGGGCACCATGATAGCCGCAGGACTCACTAAAACTGGACAGTTGAAGAGTGGAAAAAGACCATGTTATTATTATCTTTTTTTTTTTAACTGTCCATGCTTTTCTGGTCACCATGGTTGTAAAAAGTGCTTATATGAGTTACTACATCATTTTTGGCAATTTGAAGAAATCTAGCAATTATTCTCTGACCTCTCTTATATAATGCTTAACAGTTGCCACACTGTTGCTTATGCAGTGTTCTTTTGTTTATTGCACTATTCCAGGGGATCAACAGTTTCTGAAATATAATCAGCCTATCTAGCACCAAAAACCATACCACACACAGACAACAATCACACTTTTTCCTTTTTCTGGTATTTGTTTTGAACATGTCCTGTATCTGGGTGATTTTTTTTTTTAAATCATTGGTCGATTATTAGCCTTTGTCACATAGTAAAATTCTTTTCACATATCACATAGAGAGGGTTAAGTTCCTTGCTCAATGGCCCAACAGTGGCAGCTTAGCTCTGCCTGGGACTGAACCCCTGAACTTCTGATCAGTAAATTGTTGAGCCACCACTGGCCTGATTAAATAGGTGCATAAAAGTGGACAGTGAGGGCATAATGTAGAATATATAAGTATATGCATTTGCATATATGACATTCTAAACCATTTAACTGAACTATGAAGTATTCTTTCAATTACAGAATCTGAGAGCATTGCCTCTTACAGAAAGATGCCTTTTTAAAGAGGCAAATCATGTATTTCCTAAACTGACAATTATCTCTGCAGGTTTACGCCAATGACAAATGAGATTAGAACACAAAGCTAATGTCTACAAATTAAGCCAAATTGATCATGACATGTGAAAGTTTGCAAAACTACTAAGGTGACCACTAGGTATAATCAAGCATAATACATAAAGGATCTAAACTAATCCCAGTAATTTAAGGAAGTGTGAAAAATGCAAATATGTGATTATTGATCATCTTTCTTCTAGTAGCTCCTGGCAGCTAGGACAGAACATGGAAAAGTCTTAAAAATTCCAACTGAAACATACCCCAGCACCAGTCAGGACAAGTATCTTTTTGCAATCATTAAGCAGTCTGGTGACATCTTCTATGGTGTTAATATCTTTTCGTTTCTTTCTCTTAGGAGGCTCTGAGATGTTGAGAACAATCTGCCATAGTGTCATGTCATCAAGATCAGGTGGAATGACAGTTTCTGGCAGCAGGTCATTTAGAATAGTCCGTGGATCAGTCTCTCTCATTATCTGTTGTTGAATAAAGCGGTAAGATCCTAACAAAACAAAACATTTAGAAACTGTTAAATTAATACTTTACACCACCTGGTATGACTCAGTGCAGCATTACATCAGTGTCCTGAAGCATTTCAGTGCTGTAAATTAAAAGCACATGATAAACTGATTAGTTTTATAGATGACCACCACCACCTAGACATACCAATCCGTGGCTGGGGAGTCCAGTCACTAGAACTGGCATGAGAGGAGCAGTCATCATCACCAGCTAATTCAGGTGAATAAAATCCATTGTGGTGAACACCATCATCCAAATAACCTGTTTCTGGAATGGAAAAAAACATGTGATCAAACAAATGAATTATTTTCAATTGCAATACTTGAAGTGCAGCAATGCCTACCATGACTTATAACTGTACTAATAAGTGGCCTGAAAAACTGGGATGGAAAAAAAGGAAAATTATGTTTATCTTTGTTTACTTCTCCTGCTATATCACTTGTGGGAAGCTGCCGACTTCTCAAAATCTCAAATGTCATTATTGCCTGTTTTTCGACATATGAAAGATTTTTAAAGTTTGTCGACGACGTCTTCTATACTGTTTATTAGATACTGTTAGATTAGATACTTTATTAGCTAGCAAGCCCAACCAGATCTCTCCATTACTTCCTTCCCATGCTAACGTTAGCATTATGGTAAAGCGGAAGACGTCAAAATGTTGAATCCGCCAAACACAACAATCAAAGTTTGGAGCTTTTTACCTAACACCTCACTTTCATGTCCAGACATTAGAGTCTTATCTGCGTTAGAGTCATCTTCTGTGAGCTCGCAGGGCTCAGGCTCATTGTTGTTTTCCTGTACAGTCTCCGTGGCCTTAGACACCCCCATCTCCGGCTCTGCATCTTGTGGCCGTGATGAACTTTCCTCCGCACAACTCCTGCCCGGCACATCTCCACTGGTTATTTGTCCTGGAACACAGTTCTGAAGAAAGCTACACCGTGGTTTCTTAGGGACCGGCTCACTTGTTTGATCACGGTCGGCTGTAACATCGACCGATTTACGTTCCGTGTCCGCCATCTTTCAAATGCGCGTTTAGGCCGCATCCCCCCACCCCCTTACGTCTCCTATAGCGCCTGGCTGCAGAGTTCCTCATCCTCCCGCAGAAACAAAGTCCAGGAAATGACGTCATTTTGTTTGACGGAATCGAATGCCATGGCCGACATTATAGACTGAAAACCTTTAATAAAGCAGTTTAATTACGGATCCAGAAAAAAAATCTTCATAATTATATGTATATTGTATTTGAAGATTTGTTATGGTTTTCTAATGCAATTAAAAGTTTCAAATCTGCAATTTAATTTACGGAATTCGATATAGAGCGAATTAGCTCTAGCCTGCTAATATTACCGATGTACTGAGAGCTATTGCAGTCTAATGCAAAAAAAATCGAGTAATAGAAGTTTTCTTTAATGTTAAGTAAAAAGGTGTGTAAAAAAGGTGTGTTGTATATGGTTTATATGGTCCCTCCAGCAGGGGGCTCACAACTCCCCCCCCATCACCCTGCATACCAGCAGCTAAATTCAATTCAATTCAATTTTATTTGTATAGTGCTTTTAACAAAGAGCATTGTCTCAAAGCAGCTTTACATGAGAAACAACATAAGAAAGCAACAAACATAAACAGACAGACAGACAGTCCTAGATGTTATCCCAAGTGAGCAAGCCTGAAGCGACTAAGGCGACTGTGGCAAGGAAAAATTCCCTTAGATGGTATGAGGAAGAAACCTTGAGAGGAACCAGACTCAAAAGGGAACCCATCCTCATTTGGGTGATAGCGGAGTGTGAGATTACATTGTGCATTTATGTGTAGTCAGTTGTGTGATGCCGATACAGCATGTGTAGAATATTATGTAAATTAATAAGGAGGTTGTTGTCGTCCACAGCGCTGCTTTGAATACCCCAATCCTCACAAAGCAGAACCCGGCTGGAGCTGGTCCATCTCCGGATGCCACTGGAGCCGGCACAGTCTCTGTATGCCTCGGGATGGGTAGAAGAAGGGAAACAATGGAACAGCATTAGCGTAGCTGCTGTTCATAATATTAGCAGCACTAGATGATAATGTGCATTTAATCAGATGTACTTGAGCACAAGGTTATGGGATGTGTTAAATGTATGCCAGGCTAAAGAGATAAGTCTTTAGTCTATGTTTAAACTGGGAGACTGTGTCTGAGCCCCGAACACTGTCAGGAAGGCTATTCCAAAGTATAGGAGCTAAATACGAAAACGCTCTACCCCCTTTTGTGGACTTTGATATTCTGGGAACTACTAAAAGTCCGGAGTTTTGTGATCTTAAAGAGCATGGTGGATTGTAACGTGTTAGAAGACTGGCTAGATATGTTGGAGCTAAACCATTTAGAGCCTTGAACGTAAGTAGTGCTAATTTATAGTCAATTCTAAACTTCACAGGTAGCCAGTGCAGGGATGATAATATTGGGGTTATATGATCATATTTTCTTGACCTGGTAAGAACTCTGGCGGCTGCAGAGTAAACATAAACTGTAGCTTGTTTATTGAAGATGCAGGACAACCACCTAGTAATGCATTACAATAGTCCAGTCTGGAGGTCATGAATGCATGAACTAGTTTTTCTGCATCAGATACAGATAAAATTTTCCTAAGCTTGGCAATATTTCTAAGATGGAAGAAGGCTGTTTTTGTAATATTGGAAATATGATTTTCAAAGGACAAGTTGCTGTCTAAAATTATGCCCAGGTCTTTCACTGTTGAGCTAGTAGTAATAGTACATCCTTCTAAATGCAAGCTGAGTTGCATATCTCTGTTTTATCAGAATTTAGTAATAGAAAATTATTGGTCATCCAATCTTTAATATCTTTAACACATTCAGTTAATCTAGACAAATTAGATATTTCATCTGGTTTTGATGAGATATATAACTGGGTATCATCAGCATAACAATGGAAACTAATCCCATCATAAACACAGAATCATCATGCTGAACTAAAACCCAAAAGTGTTCTTACTAATCTGACAGACGTGCAGCGATAAAATAATGTATTTGTTTATACTGAATGAATATATTAATGGCACTTCTTCCCATGATTTAGGAATGAGATGACCAACTATCATAAGAAAGTTATTGTCCACATACCTGGTTTATGCAGCATCCCATGATTAGCCGTCAGGGTTTGGCCAACAGCCCCTGACTTTACATTTGTTATATACGAGGCCTGACAGCAAGATTATTGAGCTGACACTCTTTTTCCAGATGATCTGTGCTATTACTTTCTGATAAAGCTTCAGGAGATCTTTTCACAAGACTATTAGCAACAAAACACTGGAAAAAAAATTATAGGTGTGCTAATTTTGACAAAAATGAATCTGGTGTGAGACACTCACATAATGATTGGATTACAGCACATGGTAGAGTCGTGATTTGCACAGGTGCTGGGAAATGGAGTCCTTGCTACTGGTCAAAAACCGGCAATGATGTGAGAGAATGATGCAGTTGAGATTATTCTTGATATTTAGCATTTCATGCATCTTGTTGGGTTAAATCTCACTAAAACTAGCCAGTTATAGTTTTTGAGCAACCTACAAGGATGTTTACTGTTGCTCATGCATAGAGAACAAATAAGCAAATAATTTGCACATTCCTCAGGATTGCTATAGTTAAAATACAACTAGAATCACCACAAAACAGGTTTTTTTTGTGTGGGATTTGGGTGTAATGTCATAAAACAAACAAAATAAGTAATTAGTTTCTATTCTTAGCAGGGGGAAAACCTTGCACTGTCAACTCAGGTTAATTCGCAGTTTTTTGCCTTAGAAGAAGTAGCAATAATGGCCTTTAAATGTAAGCATTTTCAGCATGTTATGGCAACTTTTGGCCAGTAGGTGGTGATGCATCGTTTCAGAGCATGGTCCTGAAGACGGCTACACAATTTTGTGTCAGTGTGCAAAGTCATTGTTAAAGATACAGCGTCTCATCTGGCTTTGCTGTGAAACCATTTGGAGCATTCAAAATTCTTCTGATAACATTTGCTGAGGTTGGTCTGAAGATGATATATAGTGGGAAAACAGTTTGTGACAAAATCCAAGATAGTCAAGGAGTCTTAAATCACTTCAGCATACTCCACATAATTAAAGGAGAGAAGAACTGTGAACTTCTTCCTCTTCTTGTTTTTTTAGTTTCTCCTTAGTTTTAGTCTGAATGCTGAATTGCATTAAGGTCTGGTGATTAAGTTGGCATTCTAAAACTTACTTCCCTCCATGAAGTCATCTCTTGTATTGGCAGTGTTTTGCTGTATAATGAAATTGGCAATACACTGACAGGCAGAATCTTTCTGCAGACTTTTATATTAATTCTTCTGCTACCATAATGATTTACATCATCAATAAAGATTTGTGATCCTTTCTTTTTCCACACCTTAGCTTTTTTATCACTTTGGTAGAGGTTAATCTTGTGAACTTTTGTGACTCAACCTTTTTTCTACTATATATTTTGAATCTTAGTGCTGATGAGCAGTTTGCATCTTGTGGTATGACGTCTCAAAGTCAAAGTCATCTTAAAACAGGGGATTGTGGGAGGTTTTTCTTGTTTGATTTTTTTTCCTGAAAGTGAACCAGAAATCATAAAAGTGAGTCCAAAACTCTGTCCAAGTCCACTTTCCAAGTCTTGTATATGCCATGCATTGTCATGCTCTTACACTAATTCCAAGTCTCTTGAGGGTGGGCAAGCAAGTCTGTGTCAAATGCTGCTGAAAGGTCAAGTAGGATGAGGATGAGGACTGAAGACAGTTTGGCTGATCCAGAATCACGTGGCTTCTCAATGACAGCCAAAAGAGCAGTTTCTGTGAATTGTGCCGCTTTGAAGCAAGGCTGGTTGGGATCATGGAGGTTGTTGAAGAATGCCATATGACTAATGACACTACTGATTTCAATAAT
The DNA here is from genome assembly GCF_019097595.1 of Hemibagrus wyckioides. Taxonomy (NCBI): domain Eukaryota; kingdom Metazoa; phylum Chordata; class Actinopteri; order Siluriformes; family Bagridae; genus Hemibagrus; species Hemibagrus wyckioides. The sequence continues at coordinate 26,025,836 of NC_080712.1, read as the reverse complement.
GCAATTGCATAAAGAGTTGAAGATAATGCTCACAAATAATCACAAATAAAGGTTCATTTAATAAAAAATAAACAACAAACAAACACTCAAAATTATACAGTACTATAGTGTTGAGATTTTTGAGAGACCTACAAATAAACAGTATAATGTTACTGGGTTGCCTTGACTTAAAAACATAAATGCAATCATAACATTTCTAAAATTTTAGAACTGGCTAAAGCACAGCAATGGAATTTGATCTGATGTATTTTGGCACCAGCGCTGTTTTGGAAAGTCGAAAAGCACATGGCTGTGAGGCAGAGATGCCGAAGATGCCAAAGACTCTACCTCTTTTCTTTGTTGCACAAAGACTCTTATATGTTGCAACATTATAAATAAAGTCAACGTTGTTGAAATAAACTGATTGTGTCACCAGCCGTGAGGAATGGACTGCCTATTAACCCTGTATCATAAGCACACAGACACACAATTATACCATTTTAACCAACTCAAAAGACGGATTGAGCCTGGTGCCAGTTGTGTTTACTGTCACCTCCACAGATCCCGCGGCGCATGCCTTGGTTTAGAGAGGGGCTGATCTCACTCAGTCACAGCAACAGGACCTGATGGAGTTGGTGGACCACTACAGAGATGTCTTCTCATCAACCCCTGGCCTGACCCATCTGGTCCACCTTTATAATGACACCTTCTCTATAAGCCAGCTGGACTGGGTGCAGTGGTCCAGCACAACAGAGTGGGCATTCCAGTAGCTGAAAGATGCCCTCACCAGCTCACCAGGACTGTGGAATGCCAACTTCAGTCTTCCCTTTATTGTACAAAAGGACGCCTCAGAGACAGGACAAGAAGCTGTTCTTTTCCAATTGTTTGAAGGGGAGGAGCACCCAGTCCTTTACATCAGTTGTAAGCTGAGTCCCACCAAGAAAAGGTATGCCACTGTGGAGCGAGCAGCCTTTGCAATAAAGTAGGCCATCAAGAAACAAAGATATTATCTGGCTGGTTAGCACTTTACCCTTGTGACTGACCATGCCCCCTGCAGTAGATAGAAAAGATAGATACTAATGCCAGAATGACTCAAGGGCCCCTTTCATTGCAGGACATTCCAGGGGCAGCACCGGGAAAGATGACAACACAGAAATGCCAACAGCCACTGTATCAGACAGGGAGGCACCCAATCACACAAATTGGGGAAATTTAGGAGATGGTGGATGAGCTAACACCCATTCTAAGCAGCTTCTCACTCAGCAGGAATAGTTGGTGTTGAAGGCACTAGAAAAATAAAAAAAACATGATCCTCACAGTACCACCGCTGCCATCTAGGTAGGCACCTACATGAGGCTGGAAAGCAAACTGGAATGTGTCCAGTGCAGCTTTCACCTCCTGGGACCAGGTGGGCTAAAACTGTTCTCTCCAACAACTTCATGACATGTGACATCAAAGCAACCGGTCTGAAGTCATTAAGGCCAGATGGGGTGGCTTTCTTAGGTATTGGTATTAGACAAGATGTTGTCCATAGCACCGGTACCCTTTCCTGCATCAGACTTAGGTTGTAGATGTACTTCAGGATACCAGACAACTGAGTAGCGCAGGACTTTAGAACCCTGGGACTAATACCATCAGGGCCTGCAGCCTTGCCTTGATCAAGTCTCTCCAGCTGTCTTCTCACCTGGTTGGCCATCACAGTCAAGTAAAAGGTCAAGATGCAAGCAAGATATGATCGGTCAACTGGAGGTAGGCATTGGGGGGTTGTGGTCAGGGATACTCAGCAAGCCTGTGTGGTGTTGCCATAGATGTGTGTTTGGTGTCTGCAAGCATGTGAAAACACTTGTGTGGGATGGCCCATCAGGGAGTCCTGTGCTGATCCTGTTAAAAAACATATTCAGTTTGTTGACTCTGTCTAAGCTGCCCCCCTGCTGACGATCCTTCATGTTGAAGCCAGTGATCTTCTTCATGGCCATCCACACTTCCTTGATGTTGTTTGGCTGAAGTTTACTCGCCATCCTCTTCTGGTACACTCCCTCTTTACACTCCCTCAGTGTTGTCTTCAGTTGCCGCTGTATCTTTTTAAGTTCATCCTTGTCACCATACCTGAAGGCATTCTACTTCTTGTTCAATAGATCTTTCAGGTCACTGGTGATGCAAGGTTTATTGTTTGGATAGCGGTATAAGATTCTTGTAGGGATAATGGTGTCATGGCTAAAGTTAATATAGTCTGTGACGCATTAACTGAACAAATCCATGAAAACACAACAAAACAAAATCAAAACTAAAGTGCGAGTCTGACAAAGTGCCTAAACAGCAGCTTAGCAGCCCCCCCAAACACCAAACACTGTTTAAGTGAGGTGCCATGATGAAATTCAGGTGCATTCAAGTCATGCCGCAGTCACCGATCAGACCTACAAAACAAATAAAAAAAAAACCCCAACCAAAACCACAACACACCAACTAAGTCATAACACACACCCCCTAAAAGAAAATACATATACACAATTTTTACACATTAAAATTGACCTTATACTTCCATTAACCGCCGCTTCCACTAGAAGAACTACCTCAAGTCTACCTCAAGACTCCATCACAGGTTCACGTGAAAGAGTATCTTCGTAATACATCATCAGCCCCTTTATGTTTGATTGTCAAATTATAAGGCTGCAAGAAAAGTATCGATCTCATAAACTGTTCAGTTGGGCTCTGCAATGAATGGAAGAATGTGAGAGGATAATAACCAGAGTAGATGACGATTGGAGACACTCCTCTCACGTAAATGTTTGGCAGTGATGTGTGACATGTTCCGAATGTCAGCTGGTGAATTTTCAGACCACCCCAAAAGTGAAATTGCACCCACTTCCATTTATTGAGGGTCTCCTTAAAATAATTGATATGGTCGGGCCATTATAATGAACTGCAAGAGGCCATTGCTTTGTGTTAGTCCTGGTGTCTTATGTAATGGAATATCCCAGAGCAGTGCTGCTTCACAATATCTCAGCATGTAGTGTTCTGAAGGCTCTGAAACTTATCCCCTGGGTTGGGATCCCAAAAGATGAATGGAGTGATGAGTGGGTCAGGCATTACAGATTTTAGAAAAGCACTTAATTTAATAATGTTGTGTGGGGTCAGGCAAGACTAGACTATAAAGAAAAAGAAAACTTGTTTCTAGCCGAGGATGGGGCCAAGCTAGATTGGTGATTCTTAAGGCTTGGTCACACTACAAGACTTTAACCGTCGGTAGATCGCTTTGCTGTTCAGACTACATGACTTCACTGTATGTCTTTTTGTCCTTGTGGTGTTCACACTACGCGACACTTCGTAAATGATCCACAAGAGGGGGTCGCACACCGCAACTCTTGTCACTCAACGCCGTCCCCAAACCACGTTTTGTCACGAAAACACACGCGACAGGTGGATCCGGAAATTACGCGAGACTTTCGGTTGAGGTTTGTTTTGAAAATGCCGCTTTGAGGCGTCGTTGAGTAGATCACACATAAAGATTGCCGAGCGCTGATCACCCGCTGATTTTCCCACGATCACAGACCGATCTGTCGGCGAGCTCGTTAATTTGCAAATCGGGCTTAAAATCCTGTAGTGTTTTAAATCACCACTGGTTTCAGTTGAGTCCTAATACTGGTGATTGAATAATGATTTTTGTGTTGATTTCCCAGGCATAGTTTTCCCAAGGGACAGTGGGTTTCAATATACCTCTGCACATCCTTATCCTTATCTCAGACTTGCTGGCACAATCTTGACAGGATCCCTGATTTTATGGCTCAGAATTCTGCTTATTGCTCTATCTCTGCAAAGCTTTGATTACCATCACTTTTGCTCTAAGGTCCTACAATAATATAGAACATTTGTATGCAAAACTAAGAAAAATGTAGCAAATTTTAAGATGTATTTTCTCCACAAATTTGGCAGTAAAATGGGCCAAAATTTAGTCTGACCACACAATGGGAGGTCCTCTGCTATAATATGCTGATTGGATTTACGAACTATGGAACATTTGATAATTAGATCCATATGAAAACCAGTATTTATGTCTTTAATATAGCCACAAATGCTAGGTTAAAGGTTAGTTTACATAAGAACTTGACGGTAAAATTGGAAACATTTTCTCTCCAATTTAGTATGGACATATATAAATCCTCTACTATATTATGCTAGTTGCACCTGTGAACATTAGAAAATGTTTAAATTATAGCCACCCAAATACCAGTGACTAATGTCTATAATATAGCAAGATTTAAGGTGGGTTTTTCCACAAAACTGCAAATTGGGCTCAAATCTTGCATAATTGCACTATTGGAGGTGCCAGACTGTGCAACAGGTTCTTCTCTTAGGCCATCAGGCTCCTCAACTAAATTGCACTGAACTGACATGCACACACATTGTACAAATGTTTACCAACCCTCTCACTGTTTAAAATCCTTATTTGCACAATGTTAAACACAGTCTGTACACTGGTCGGCACTTTTTTTATGTCTCTATCCTTGTAGTGTATTGTATTGTTTGTTTGAACTAGGTTGCACAATATGCACTTTATGTGGGTAGGACAACTGTGTTGTTTTTTGTGTTGTCTTATGTAGCCCTGTTTTGTGTATGTAGCACCATGGTCCAGGAGAAACATTGTCTCATTTCACTATGTACTACATTAGCTATGTTTGGTTGAAATGACAATAAAAGCTTCATGACGTGACTTGATATTATAAGCTCATGATTGCATATATGACCTATGGCTTATTTCATAATTAGAGCAAATCAAAATGATCTGGATGATGTTTGGCATCAAGACTTTTTGCACTGCTAAACTACATAAGGTGTGTCAGAAAATAAAAATGCTACGCCATCTGAGATGGGGATCGAACCCAAGAGAGCACAATCACCCACAGTAGACAGAAAAAAAATAAAATGGGGACACACAGGTCAATACACAACCACAAAAACACAACACTGAAAACACTAAATAAACAGGAAACAAAACAGGTGTTATGAGACACTGACCAGGAACATACACAAACACTGACAAAGGTGGAAAACAAAGACAATGACTAAGTAACTAAAATACTAAACACAAAGTATATGTAGGGTGGTTAATCATGTGAAACAGAGAATGAGAACACGTCCCACCAGAAGGCCGTTCATTGGTCAAATAGGGTAGCGTCTGAGCAGCTTCTGACAAGGTGATATAAACGAGTTTGTAGCTATATGGTGTAATGACAAGCTCTACTACATAATTCTGAAAGAGCTAAACATTATATTGGTTTAATATTTGTCCCAGTGAACCAAATAATAATGGTAATAATAATGTTGTTGTTGGGCTTTTGGCTGCTCCATCAGAATCAAAATTGCCACAGTGGATTATCTGGTACACATTTGATTTGGCACAGGTTTTACACCAGATGCCCTTCCCGACGCAACCCTTCCCCATTATTATTATTATTATTATTATTATTATTATTATTATTATTATTATTATTATTATTATTATTATTATTAATTATTGTTGTCCCCTGGTGGGGGATTATTATTATTTTAAAAATGGCACACAGGCCTGAGATGAGGGATGGCTTCACAGGACTCCTCCTTCACAGGAGCTTTAGATGTATGGCCACTGGGTTGAGCAGCTTAGAGATGGAGAAGGGTCCTGTGGGAATGAAAATTGAACAAACTTAGCACAGGATTTGGTCATAAAACACATTAAATAAAGTAATAGGTGGCTAGGCCCCCGTTGAGCCTGACTAGATTGAATCTCTGAGGCTGATGATTAAAGTGTGGAAATGTAACAGGGCTGAGGGGACTGTGATCAGTGGGACTTGGCACAGAGCTATAGTCAGATTTAGATGAGGAGTCCTCACTTGAACTCAGAACAATATGGTTAATGGGTGAGCCAGAAAGAAAGAGTGGTGTAGTCCATCTCGATCTGAGAAAAAGCATGGGCTATTGAGCATGGTAGGATGTAATAGAATGAAGGAGGGGGAAAGTCTGGAGGAGCATGAGAAGCACAGTGCTGTTCCAGTAGGGCTGTTAGGTTGACAGCCATGTCAACCAGCTGCTGATGTGGTGTCCCAAATTATAATGATTTAGCCCAATTTAGTGATTTAATATGCTAAGAAGCAGCGAGGACGAAAATAGGGGCCATTTCAAATAGTGCCTGCACAGCCTCTCTCGTGGTGTCTAACATCTTGCGTAGCTCCTTAGCAAAGGCATCATACGAGGACTAGAATGTTGACTCAGCCACTCAGCTGTTTTCCACAGCCAGGCCTTGCCAGACAGCAGTAAGATGACATGCAATTCTGGCTCACTTGGTGGGGCGGCAGAGTCCAGGTATTCTGGAGAATCACTCAGGGTGAGGCAAGTACAGCTCCTGGGGAACTGGAGCAGGCATGAGTTATGTAGGTGGAAGGGAGACCTAGTTCATGTGTTGGATAAGGTTTTGGGTAATGCTGGCCAGGTCCAATAATCCAAGTGATTATCAAACAGAGTAACGCAGGGCAGACCAGAAAATGAGAAAAAGACAGGATCAAAAAGGGGCAGAATAACAGACAGAAATGGTGGAATGACTTACTGAGCATGAGGCAAACAGAAAGTGCACCATGACAGCCACATAATTTGTCCAAATAATCCTACACACACAGTGCCCCACATGCCTGATGAAACTTTAAATAAACATTAAATAATTTACTGCCTCAATTTATAAATCGACTACACCACCAGACCCATTTCTCTTCCCCTCGTTCACAGATTTTGTGTAAACAAATATGACCCTTTTGCCTTTCCATACTCGCTGCTCCGCCTCAGAGTCTAACGACACTCAGAAACTCAGAGACTGTTCTGATAGAGAGACCGCTATAACAGCCTCGGAGACTGTTAGGTGAGCAAGATAGCAACAAAATAGCCTGCAAAATACAGACTCGTTAATGTTTTGTACTACATAAAATTTATATTTTATACTTTATAAAGATGTTAATGATCTACTGGAGATTAATGTACAACATTTATACCAACCTTTGCGTTGTTTTGTGTTGTGAAAGGATCACTGAGGCTGCTTCCACAAACATGGAAAAGATAATAAACTGTAAAATGGAAGATCTGGAGGATTATTACGGCTTGCTTGGGTGCGATGAACTGTCAACGGTAAGATTTCTGGTTTTGTCCGCCGAGATGAAGCCTGGGTATAATGCTTCATGTCTTGTTATTACACTCGACTGATTATGCAGTGGTTATTTTTGAGGAAAGGTACACATCAGTGTCCGAAACTTCTGTATTAGGGTTGTAAGCAGAAAACAGTAGGCTACGTTCATCGGTCATCTGGTTAAGACATAGGTTTCAGCGTTGCTCTATATGTATATGTTTATGTGTATATATAAGAAAACAGCTGTCGGCCACATGTTGCTTTTTTTTGTTTATTTGAAAAATGGTTATCAAACAAAAAGGTGCCATGTTCCAGGATGTTTAATACAAGGGTTCCCAAACTTTTTCATTTCAGCATCACCTAGACAAGTACAATCAATCTCAAGACACACCATTTTATTTTTAAATGGAAATATGGAGAAAAAAAACACATCCTGATTTAGTAGAGAGCAGTTTTAATTTTCTTTGTCATGTAAATGAAATATATAATTGATCACAATACCAGAAGGCTTTTAAGAAACACAAAAAAAGATATGATAACTATTCAAATGTCAAAACAGTCTGTTTTTCATTAGGAATTATTTTGGACATACTGACACACATCCTAAGATGGCTATAGGCGAGATCTGTATTTTCTTTTCATTGCCAGAGCAGAAATTCCACTCACAGGTAAGTGGTGGAAAAGGGCACTAAAACTCTCCTCTCCTGTGGTGTGTGGCCTTTCGGATTTTGGGATTCAATATGCAGCTAAAATGAGTGGGATGCTGGCTGTGCCTTTGGTCAGTTTTTGCTGACGAAAATACTCTTCTTTTTTTATTGAAAATGTGATTGCCCTTTGTTGGTGTATGCAGAATGTTTTGTTGTGAGGTGCCGTTTAGGTTTTGAGGGTTTCATGCTAGCACTTGCCAACTTTTCTAAGCATAACAGACACTGAGGGACTTCCTCACCCTATGGACCTCCGCAGGCAACAAAACCAAGATCAAGGTCATATTTTCTGTTTGGCTCCATTTTAGAGTTTGTTGTTTTGACTTGATCCGAAGACTTCTCACAGGTCGTTCAGTGAATTTATTCAGAATTCTGATTCTTGTGTGTGTATATGTCTCTTAATTTAAATGATTCATTATAAAAAGAATGGTCCCTTAAAAGTCGTTTGCTCATTACCGGTCATGACCCACAGTTTGAAAACCCCTGGTTTGGATGTCTTTTAGATAAAGTTATGGAGATATTTTTAAAGTTTTTCAAATGCCCAACACATCCCTTGAAATAGCTATTTTTACTTTGAAAATGCATAGTCCATAATCTAATTGAGGGTCCACATTTAAAAATTAGTGCCGCAAGAAATGGTGTTTCGGCTTTGGTGAACTCTCAGGAAATTAAGACTTTCTTGATTCTAAATATTTTAGAATAGATTCTAAATACTTCAGGTTGCTGAGACATCATCTTCAGTTTTTCTTTCTTCTCCATTGGCTCTCTGTGGTCTTTTCAAGGGGCAGGAATTTTAAATCCCAGTTGTTGTGCTTTTGGCTGCTTCTTGTTTGGGGTCATCACAAGGGATCATTTAGTATGCGCGTTTTGAGTTGGCACAGGTTTTATGCCGGATGCCCTTCCTGATGCAACCCTTCCATTTAATCCGGGTTTGGGACTGGCACTGAGAGTTAACACTTCAGTGGCTGGGTTAGCTCCCTGCCCAGGAATTGAACATGGGCTGCAGCAATGAGAGCACAAGATCCTGCCTCCAGGAGAATTTTAAATCCCAGTTAATGCACCAAAAAGTGTCCTGGATTTGCTGCTTTCTGTTTTGGAGAGACTTTGTCTGTGTCAGAATCATCAGTGTGAGGCTTTCACAAACCACAATTTGGCCCAACTCTCTTCTCATTTGTGGACTTGGTCATTTTCCTCTCTCCATTGACCTATTCAGTTCCTCTGGGAGCTTATCCCATACTCTCAGAAAGCTGCCCACCCAGTCTATATCAGGGCTTTGGAAGCTACAGGAAGAGGTTGATCATGAATCTCTGGGTCAAACAGACTGCAAGGATGTGGGAGGTTCTGGTGAGGCACCAACAGATGAGCTGCTATAGTTTTCAGTTGCCACACACACGAAGAGCACAATGTTTCACTGGTTGCATTCTATAATGCAATAACATGTTTTACATCTCAGCCTCCAAGTAGCAAGAACTTTTTGGGCCTGAACTGGCCTCAGTGCTGGAAGAAAATCGGCTTCGTAAATATACTTAAATCATAGGCCTCCACACCAAGGGATTGCAAGGTCTCTTCTAAAATGTCTTTTGTCACCTCTGGAAGGTCAGGCGAAACCTCAGTGATGGTGGAATGTAGAAAATGTTCTTTCCAAGGTAAAATTGGTACGTAGACAGCGAAATGGCACTCAAAATCTGCAGCAAAGGCTTTAACAATAACAAAGGGTGCAGGCACATTGTGAACCTGATAGAAATGTGCTTTGAAAGTTGCGCGAGTACAAAATGTCAGCTTTTAGTCAGTGCCAACACATTTGAAAAAACAATGAACAATTAGTCCTTACGAAAGGCTTCTTAAAAGTTTTTGCACAGTTCTCTATTTGTTTCTATATTAAGAATTACTATGAGAAAAACATGTCATTTAATTTGGACATGGGGCACTTTCGAGTTTAACTCTATAAACTCTGTCGAGTACATATTTGTCACAGTTGGGTTATTCAAACTTCAGAAGTCTGCATGTCAGTGCAAAGAGCTACAGTTTTCCTTTCTATTCAAAGCATGCATAATTAACAGGCAGCAATGGGCATATAAAACAGTCTTTAAAAATTGTACCACGATCACTAATCCTGTTTGAGCTGAGAAAATGAGTCAGTAAGAAAATGCTCAACCATCAAACTGAAATATTAAGGTATTATAGTTAGCCATGTCAGTCACAGGGAGGAAATAAAAGCCATGGGCTTTATAATTTAAATTAAAAGATTTATTAGTTAACTTACAAACCAGGGAAGAGACTGGAAATATTCATTAAAAGTGTAGCTGGGGAGAAATGCTTAAATAGACAGACAATAGCAGATAGACATGCTGACATACACCTAGGCCCAGAAGCAATGAAGATTGTTGTTAACAGCTATCTGTCCATGGAAACTTACTGCAAATTCATAGTCAAGGTCATGTACATGACATGGTCAAGGAAGCATGGAATGTGCAGGAGCAGAGTGATCTGGTGGCTCCCATCATGACTCAGCAGATGGAGGAGGAGCAAGCAAAACAGAAATAGACCTACAACTGACCAGTCCAAGCCCACCAGTTCTACCAAGGTGACCAGGTGCTTCTCCTGCTGCCCAGCACAAAGGGCAAATTCCTGACCTGCTGGCAAGGCTTGTACAAGATCCTTGAGCAAGTGAGCCCAGTGAACCATCATCTGCATCAGCTGGGAAAGACTGGGTAAAAACATCTTCTATTTCACTTCAACACATTTAAAAAAAAAAAAAAATGGATTGAACCAGTCTCTGCTTTGTCAGCTTTTGTTGATGTCAGAATGACCAGTGTGTACCTTGGGAGAAGATTTCCTCACAGCAGAAAGAACTAATCAGTGTGATCATGTATGTGATCAGTTCACAGACATGGTCACAGTGGAACCAGGTCTGACACCTCAGCAGATCTGACAGTGCTAGAACAAAACCTCACCAGTAGTGATGGTTTGACACCAGCCCAGAAGCCTGCTGCCAGGGGAGGGGGGGCTGTTTGTACTGTTATGGTAGGACTCCACAAACTGCCACATGCTACTCAGACTACTGGTGGCCAGGTGCCTAATGGACAGCACCGTGTCAGGACCACCGTTGTGGACTACAGAAGGAGGACATACCCACAGGGTGAGGTGGAAAAATGGAAATGGCTGGAGGCAGGTAACCCTGGTGGCTCCTCATCCTCACAGAGAGAACTGGAAAGAATAAAAGGATGCCATAGCCTCAGCAAAGGGAGCAGCGTTTGTCTACATGGCTATGCTGATCCATTTTGTTCTTTGACTTTCAGACAAGATTGGTGACAGCTATGTTCTTCCTCTGCAACACAATCAAGAGCCCTCACCCCTGCCACCTACGGGACAGTCTCAGACCTAACAACAGTTGAACTGTGCTGCAGCTCCACAGCGACCACTACCCACATGTCCCACATCCTTACTGCACCCCCATCCTCTCTCTTTCCCTCACCTAAAACAAAACAAAACCTCTTAACCACTAGCCCAGGTTCTGTCTTTGTTCTGCCTGCTGCTGCAAGTCACTACAGCCCCTTCTCAGAAAAAAGAATTTGGCAGCACAACTTTGCAACTGCAATTGAACAAACCACAATAAATTCTGGAACCATATCCTTTGGACTGATGAGAAAAAGGGTGGAGATATTTGGTTATTATTCACAGGACCATGTTTGGCAAAAACCAAACACAGCTTACCACCAAAATCACCTCATACCAACTGTCAAGCATGGTGATAGAGGGATGTAATCTAAACAAAGTAATTTCTCTCAAATTGAATATGTATGATATACACTATATTGCCAGAAGTTTTGGAACACCCCTCCAAATAATTGAATTCAGGTGTTGTTTTCAGGGGTTGGGCCTGGCCCCTTACAGTGAAAGGAACTCTTAATGCTTCGCATACCAAGACATTTTGGACAATTTCATGATCCCAAATTTTGTGGGAACAGTTTGGGGATGGCCTGTTCCAACATGACTGTGCACCTGTGCACAAAGCAAGGTCCATAAAGACATGGATGAGCGAGTTTGGTGTGGAGGAACTTGACTGGCCTGCACAGAGTCCTGACCTCAACCTGATAGAACAACTTTGGGATTAATTAGGGTGGAGACTGCAAGCCAGGCCTTCTCATCCAACATGACCTCACAAATCAACTAAAAGAAAAAGAAATTTTATAGTGCGCCTTACATTTCATGTTTGTGTACCACAGGTGCTCCACGGGTGCCAATTTAAGTTAGATTCTATTAGGTAGTAGTGAGCCCCTACCCAAGGCTTCCATTCCAGTTTCATGATGATGGCCTAGTATTCTGTTTGTATGATGGTGGCCATGTTTTTTTAAAGTCATTAGGCCATCAAATTATATATTAACACATTAGATATGTCATACAAACTTTCAGGAACTTACATATTTTTGCTGACATTAGCTCCACTTCCTGGGTATGAACATGCTCAATCCTTTCTAAACTACCTCAGAATTTTGTCCTATGTTTTTATAATGCTCTCCTGTGGCCAATTTGAGTGAAGTTGCACCACATACTATTAGGTCCCTACCCAAACTTACTTATTTACACAAACTTAAAAGAATGACAAGAAGCCTTTATTATTGTCACATATACATTACGGCACAGTGAAATTCTTTCTTCGCATATCCTAACTTTGGAGATTGAGGTCAGAGCCCAGTGTCAGCCATGATGCAGCAGCCCTGGAGCAGAAAGGGTTGAGGGCCTTGCTCAGGGGCCCAGCAGTGGCAGCTTGATGGTGCTGGGGCTTAAACCCTGATCGTTAACCACTTCAGCCACCCCTCAACCAGATTAGGGCCGAAATACAGTATACCACTTGCCATATTGTTTACAAATGTTAACATGTTTTTGATTGAGTGTCTCACTCTTCTGCAGAGTTTGATGTGAAGATTGGCCAAAAATCCCAGGACTAATTAGCATAAGCATTTTTTCTATATTATACAAGTTACCAAAATAATCTAAAGTATAGAGGTAATAGTTCATGAGGCTTTTTTGCTTGGGATACCCCAAGAAATCAGGGTGAAGTATTTTGTTTGTAAGACATATGGTTCATTGATATTGACAGATGTAAAACTCATTTCACATGCCTGAGTAGCATAAGATAGTACTGACTAAGCTTTAGAAGCTGTTGTGAAATCACCAAAGCAGATCAGGGTACTCAGAAGTAGTGTTCAGCAGGAATATTTTATTGGAGATCAGAACACACTGTAGTCTGGTACTGTAGCAGTGGTACTGTAGTCACCAAGTCTAGTGAAAAGGAATATGCAGTTTTAAAGGCCTTGAGTGGGCAGGCCTTGAAGGTACGACAATAGAAAAGCCTAGAGGTGATTAAAAGAAAAGAAAAAAAAAAAACCCAGGGGGAGGTGGACCTCACAGGTGTCAACTCCCTGGTATGATAATGCAAAATCTTAGAGGTAATACTCTTAAACAAAGCAGTGAATGGGAAAAAGATCCCCAGAGTTGACCCCCCAACTGTAGGCTAGTTCACAGTTCCTGATCACTGTGATTTGAGCACCATTTGGTGGTGAGAGCTGGGATATGCAAATTATTATTCAAAGAGAAATGTATGTTACAGTAGATCCTAGAGAGTTCTAAATAACTCAATTCGTAAACTTAGCATTTTTATCAGCTTGTTGTTAGTTTACACTCTCGTATTAGGTCTTAGCATTAAAGGGGTGTATTCTTGACCCAAGCTATTGCCATGCCTTTGTGCTGAAAATTAGTAGTCTGTTATGAATATTAATATAATGAAACTAAAACAACTATTTCGCTAAACCTTGACCATGGCTAGCTGTGAACAAAAGAAAAAAAAAAAAGACGATGACGGCAAAAGAAAAACAAAACGGACAAAAATGTGTGGGTTTTTTTGTTTTTCCTTTTTAGAATGCTAGGTTAAACTTCATTGGATCGTATAGTGGTTTCATTTTTTGGTGTAGTTCCTTGCCCTAATCTCCAAATACCAACACCTATGGACCAGTCAGGTAGGGATGAACTAGAAAAGGGGAATCTATGTGGAAGTCTTCACCCTTGGGTTGGCCCCCGAGGCCTGTTGCACGTCGGTTCTTCCTTGGGCTCTTGGTCCGTGTGTCCTGGTCTGTCCCTATTGGTGATGTAACTACTAGTCCACGTATTTTTTTCATCATCATCAAAATCTATGCCGAAGCAGAGGATCAACTATTTAACACACAATTGTTGTTAACCTTCCCTGCCAAAAACAGAGGATGAACCAAATTCTTCCCTACCCAAGTAGAGGATCAACTAATTGTTAACACACAACTGTGGCTAACCTTCCCTGCCAAAAACAGGATAAACCTTGCAAAGCAGAGGATAACTTAAATACTGGTCTGTAGTGGTTCTTTGATAGAGTGACAGTCATCAAATCATAGCTGAGTTGAAGAAGTTCAGTCTGGAGTGGTTTTAAGTGAGCAGCTCTGAGTCACAGCACCAACGGTCCGAACAAAGACAAGTGGGTTCCAGATCATCATGCTTGGACCTCCAAGAACACTAACAAAACAGCTGTCTAAAAAGGTTATTCATATTTAACACAGACTTAAACCTGCCAGTTTAGATCCAAATATAGATACAGACAGAGGCACTGCATACATTTAAATTAGCCTGTATAGCCTAACATCTGTACAAATGTTAATTTTGCCTAAAAGATTATGCAATAATCTGTATAATATAAAATGTATCAGATACTTAAAAACCATCACTGATCATGTTTGACAAGCAGTCTGTTTATGGTCTGTTCTTTTCATATCCATTAGACTGAACAAATTATGGCAGAGTACAAAGTGAGAGCCCTGTCTTGCCACCCCGACAAACAACCAGAAAATCCTAAAGCAGGTAAGCTCAAACTAATTAAAATTAACCTACTAGTCAACATAGTATACAGTTAAATAACCTACATAGCTTTCATGATCCTGTGTAACACTTCAGATTTTATTTTGAATTTTTACAATTTGCACACTATTTATAAAAAGATTAATGACGGTTGTGTTTTTTGTGCAGCACAAGACTTTCAAAAGTTACAACAGGCCAAAGATATTCTCACAGATGAGACCAAAAGAAGAAAATATGACTACTGGTTGAGAAGTAGCATCACTGTGCCATTCAGTGAATGGCAGGCCTTGAGTGATTCAGTTAAAATTGTAAGTGCCATTTTTAAATAAGACATTGTGATTGACTTTCACTTAAAAGGTTTCCTTTTTCTTATATAATACACCATAAGGAAGGGTTTATAGGTTAAATATTTAGGCACATAAATACATGCTATTTGTTGTCGGTTTCCTTTCATTTTTTAGTCAATGCATTGGGCCCTTAAAAGCAAAAAGAAGCCAATGCTAAAATCAGCAAAAGACACAGATGAATTCCAAGCTGATCAGTCAGAAACACAAGTGGCAAAAGAAGGGATAACATCTAATGAACTTTCTTCAGGTAATTTTTTTTTTTTACACAATTACAGCGAAATTATCAGTCGTCAGTTAAAACTCAACAAAAATTATAGCAAAATGTAATTTAATCAATGCATTAAAATTTAAATATCTACTATTGTTCTCAGTTTCCAAATTGATGGAAACATGGTTTTAAAATGTCCCGTCTCGATATGTTACTGACAGTGTTAATCTGTGTTTTCCTCAGGTGGTTATTGGCTTCACAAATTTCGACGTACAGGTGATACTCCTTCAGGCCTCTTGGAAAGGTTTAGAAATTATCAAATATAAAGAAATACAGGCTATAAACTCAATATTTATCGTGCTATTGGTAAATCAATTTAAAATAATTTTGTGAATAGTTTCATAGTGTGAAATAAAGCATGGCTATTGATTTTAGTCAGTCAATAGAGAGAACATCTTGACTATTTTCATAATCGACATTACAGAACACTGCAAGATATTAAGTCAGTATTATTGAAAATGCACAAGTTTGTTGTTTAGGGTAATATTGTGGAGTGCTAATTCACATTGCTTTTTTATTGTGGAATAAAACATGGCTATTGTCATCACTCAGTTGAGAAAACATGCTCCATTTCTATAGTCCATATGTTACAATGCTAGAGGATAAGTATTTTTGAAAATGCGTAAAATTGTTGTTTAGACTTCAGGTAACAAGAGTGGTGAGGATGCATGCAAGTACCGATAAGACATAAGATAAGCTTATTATGTGCAGTTATACAGTATATCAGAAACTTGAGAAGTCAAGGGATAGGCAATGGTTAGGCAATCTTTCAAACTGAAAGTCATATCTTGAGAAATGCCAGTATTTCAGCACTGTTTTGAGTTAGTCTTGCTACGTTCAAGATAAGCTGTGGTCTATGTCAGAAGTTTGCAAGTTACGAACTGCTTGCCATTGTATGGTTGAAAGACAGAATCTGTGGCATTGATCTGAAAGAGCCAATCTATAATTATCAAAACTACCTGCAGTTAGAGCTGGGCGATATGTCCTATAAATTGAATCTGATTTTTTAAAACGAAATTGGATTTTTTCGATTTTAAAACGATTATTTTTCTTTAACAAAAAATTAATCAAACACTAGAGACTATGATAGATTTTTTTTTTGAGCAAAAACAATATAACCACACATGAACTGCAAACTTATTTCGCTAACCAGATTTTGTTATTTTAGGAAATACAACAAAAACCTTTTTTTGGAATTAAAGTGCAAACTTTCACCAGTCTTTACAAGATCTAATTATTCTAGCAAAACAAAGTAATTTAACAAAATGAGGGATTTGTAACTTTAAAATCACTTTTTATAAAATAGAAAAAAAAAAAAAATCCCTGAAGAAAAACAATCAGGGGCGAGTCTAGGATTTTCATTTAAGGGGGATGAGGGTATAATAGTAAAACAAATAAATAAAATAAAAGGTTTGACTAACAGGATAGGATGGTAAACTTATTGCAGCATTCCACTGTATTGCATAGATATGTATAACATTTGAGTACTGAACAAGCCAAATATGAGTCTTCCTGATCACACACACGTCCTCTGATCCTCACTTTGTAACGCCGCGGTCTGTGGATTGAAGAACGCGCTGAAAGACGGGGAAGAGCCAAAGTCTGCTGCTGTTTTCATTGCTAGGCCATTTTTAACATTTCTATTCACACCCCCCGCGAAAAATTCTGAGATTCTCCATAAACTGTTCACAAATTCATGATTGTCTCAGTCCCCTTTAAATTTCATATGAAAACGGTGGCAGACTTCGGCTCCTCCTCGTCTTCAGCGCGTTTTTCAACCAGACTGAAGAAACCGCACCTCTCTTAGAAACAAGCTCTTTGCGTCGCAGAACTATGGAAGCTCACTCTGCCAAACCAAAGTGAAATTGTAAAATCGATTTTCGTTTTTCAACGTCGACAAACCATAAATTCGAATTAATCGATAACGATTAATCGCGCAGCTCTACCTGCAATAGCCACAAACAAAGTGCCAACCATGTTTGGATCTGTCAATGACCTTGACAGAAAGAATTTCTAGGACAAAACAAAGTATATCACAGTCATAAGATGAAGCCATAAACAAATGGTATTACAGTCAGCCCAGGGCAGTGTGTGCCAAGATATAGTCAGAATATATCAATGCCCTCTTAGGTCCCAACAGCATAGACAGCCTCACTGCTTACTGAGCCATCCCACAGCACCAACCTCAAACGACAGTCACCCTTTAAAGCTGACTCATGCCAGAGATCAGGGTACCTATGGATCTCCTACACTACAGAAATGTACCGAAAAATACATGGTAACAAGAGAGAGGCCAAATGATTATCACAGCGACTGGTACAATGGAATACACAATCCTAAAGCATTATGAGCGTCAGACAAATTGCGAGCAATTGCACAATATCACTAACCAAACAACATGAAATAACCAAAACTCAAATACCTGAAGGTGTCACTGAAAACAAAGACTCAACCTAGAAAAACTTAATACAAACTCAAGGAACCAAACACAACAACAAACAATGACTTGACAAAGACAGACATGAGAGGGCAGGTGTAAATAAGGTAACACATTAGGAGCAATTTAGGAACAGCTGACAGGACACATGCCACGCCACAAGGTATAGCAATATACCTGCCAGCACCCCATCTAGTGGTCTGGCAGGGAATTGTATCAGTAGTTCCTGACACCCTAAGGGCTGCTTGTCGGCTGAGTTTCTCCTTTCTCTGAAGAATTTGTTAATGTGAGGAGGGATGAGGCTTTTTACTAATACATCATCACCTGAGAGAAAAGTGGTGAGTCGGCTGCTCTATGAGTAGAGGGAGAGAGGCAGAGGCATTGTCATACTTTTAGTCCAAAGGGTTGGAAATAGCCTGCCCATAATTATCTCAAATGGAGATCATTTTAAATGTGGTGTTATTCGAATTTCACAAAGAACTGAGGGCAAGAGATCCACCAAGTTTCAGCTGTTTGTTTGCAATAAAGTTTTAGTGAGTCTGTCTTTAATGGTTCTGTTCTTTCATATTACTATTCTGGAACTTTGGGGATGGTATGGAATGTGAAAATTCCAGTCAATATTGAGATAACAAAGTTTGTGTGTCACTTTGGATGTGAAAGGTGAACTTTTGAGATATTTTTGGTTTCTCACAGTTGGCATATGTGAAGTCAAGGCATGAAATGGCACATCTGGAGGGGGCAATGCATACTGTTTGTTGGTTTTACCCTATCTAGCACAAATCAAACACACATTGAGTAGCAATTTGGAAGTTTTAGTGACATTTAGAATAAAAAATTGTTTGATGATATTCCTAATCACCCCTCTTTTTGTGGCATGTGAGACACCAAGAAAAAGGTACAGAGAACAGGGGAGTGCAGTGCAGCCTTGAGGACAGCAAATCAGTCCGTCCTTATATGAGGGCAAACAGCTCTCAGAAGATTAAAAAAAGTTCCTGTTTAGTAGCCTGTGTCTGGAGAAAAGATATGTCAGTATCTAGTGCAGTCAAAATGTGTGTAAACAGATAAAATACTGTGGCTGTTTTGTGCACAAAAGGCGAGGGCATGCCATCCTTAGCAGCCCATTTGGCTATTTCATCAGCAAGAGAGTTACCTACAGCAATTTCAGAATCTCCTGGTTCGTGACCTTGACCGTAAGGACAGCTAGACGTTAGGTAACACTGATGCCTCTAGAAGATCAGAAACCAGTGTAGCACATGAAATGGGCTTTAAAATCATGTGCAAGCCGAATTTTACAAGCTTCACCAAAAGCATATCAATATAAATAGTTACTACTTGATCTTTAAACAGACAACATGCCTTTGTTAAAGAAATAAGTTCAGCCACTTGAGCTGAGAGAAAAGGAATAGAGTGAGCTTTGTGTACAACTTTAGGCAAAGAAAAGACTGAGTATCCTCATAAGGTGGTATTATCATTGAGTTAACAAAAGCTATCTACAAATATGTGTGCCCCACCCTCCAACAGGTGTTATGACAGATCTGCACCCAGAGATGATTAAAAAATCGCAGTCAGGCAGTTGTGCTTCAACTAGCAATCGGGCGCCTGTTCCTCCGAACAGAACACGAAGCAGAGGCTGGGCTATTTTGGGCCATTAAAGGTTTGAAAGTGAGATTTTATGTGGCACAGAGGATAGCCTTGTAGCCTGAATGACACTGTGATCATGTGCCGTGTCTGAACGTTGTTAAGAATGGCAACTACCTGATGTGGTGTATGTAGTGTAAGTTGGTGTGAAAGGACAACTCTTTCAGAGAGCAGTAGAGCAGAGTCAGCAGTTGAACACAAACATGCAGGCAAACCTTAGATCACAGAATCGAGAGACTTTGCCAGATATGCTACTGGATATGCTACAAGAGCACCACTGTGCTCTTGGGCCAACACTCCCACAGCCGTGCCCCTGTCAGGTGTGTGAGGAGGACAAGTGAGACTCTTCTACAGCAGTCTGTATCTTTACCTGAAAGCAAAATGTCATCTGCATATTTCAGAAGAGTACAGCCTTCTGACAGGATGAGTGATGACAACAATAAATGCACCATGGACGAGAACACAGCCGGTGAATTTGATGAATCCTTGATGTAAGCGTATCCAGGGGTACTGACATTGTTTGAATGCAAACACAAAGATCAGCTGTGTCTGCTCACTGACAGGGATACTGAAAAAGGCACCACAGAGATCAACAACAGTAAAATGATCATGATCATGTGGTATGTCAGATAATATCGATTAAACATTTGGCTAGTGGTTTGATTATCTAAGGTTGGTGACATGGTGGTACCTGTACCTGACCTAATTTGTTGGAGTGCACAGGCTACAATTTGTATGGGACCTCAGAGAGCTCAAAGTATTGCAAGATCACACAGTCAGCCCAGGGCCATGGTCAGCCCAGGAAAGAGTGTGCCAAGATATATTCAGGATATATTAGCAGTTGCTGTCTAAAAAGCTGAACCTGGGCCACATCATGAAATCTGTGCAGGAACTTGACAAATTTATACACACATGCTCACACCCATGCTCACAACTGCAAACAGTTCAAAAGACTCATAGCTGAACTAGATCAAGAACTGTTAAGATCTATTTCTTCATTAAACTGTAATCGCTTTCAAGAGGTAATTTATTAGTGAAATTTTAGTGAAGCTGTTCTTTGCTGAGAAACATAAGGGGGCATGACACCGCCAGTGGATTTTGTGTTTGGCATTTTTGGTACTAAACTAAACATGGATCTGCAAGGAAATTAAAGATCAGAATCAGAATGTGCTTTATTGCCATGTATTCTCACACATACAAGGAATTTTTTTTGGTGCTTGAGAATATACAGACATAAATTATAATATAGAAAAATATAGAAATATCAGATATAAGCAGGGTGGAAGTATAAATAGGGTACTCATGTACAGGAGGCATAAACGTGCAAAATGTCCAGCTCAGGAGCAAGGTATGAAGTGTGATTCAATGAAATAAGATGCAACAGTATTGTACTTGTGCCTATATACATACATGTATATATAGATTATTATATTGCACTGGGGGAGATGGCCGACAGATTAATTGTTCAGAAGATGAATGGCTTGGAGGAAGAAGCTGTTCTCGTGTCTGGATGTACAGGTGTTTACTGCTCTGTAGCGCCGGCCAGAAGTCTGCATTTATTGTCGATGTGAATTCAGTTATCACCGCAGCACATTGAGTTTAAAATATCACTTGATGGCGAAGCATACAACTGATGCAAATAGCTCTCCTGCCCCTCGCCAAAAGCAGACAACAACTACATTCTTTTCAGTTGAGATGTAATGTGAACCTGTTTTTTCTATGTTCTTTTCTTTATGTGTTTAATAGTCATGAGCAAGTTATTTGAAAAACATGTCTATGTTCTTTATGCTCTATATTTAAGGTGGTTTCAGTAATAAATGTACACTTTGCGTGTTTAGAAGAAGTGATCTGAAAATGTAAACAGGCTTGTGTAAGTAAATAGCTCAGTGCAAAGAAAGAAGTAATGGGAACCTGTGGTTTTTCTATGTTCTTTTTTTTTTCATATGTTTAATAGACATGAACAAGTTCTTTGAAAAATATCTATGACCTTTGAAACATCTCAGTCTTCAGGCTCTATGCTGAGTATGGTTTCACTAATAATAAACAACATGCATTTCAATATTTGTCCATGCCCATGCTGATTAGAGTATTAAAAACTTGAAAAGTATTAATTTAAGGTACATTTAGAACGGATAAAAATGTGCAATTAAGTTGCGATTAATCACGAGTTAACTCATGACAATCATGCGATTAATCACGATTAAATATTTTAATCAATTGACAGCCCTAAGAGGTACATAGGACAGACTCAATGACAACTGAGCAGAACTGTGTTAACAGCTCCTGTGGCTGGTTGAACTTCCTCATCTGGAGAAAAAAAAACAACCTCTGCTGGGCTTTTTTGACAATGGACAGATGCTGCCTGACTTGGTGCAGAATGTTTTCATAATTTTCAATTAACCTAAGCTGTTCTAGACACACATACAAAAGAGAGAGTCCACACATTTTCTGTCCATGTTGAAGGCAAGTGGAGAAGTAGCAGAGCATGTAAAAGTGAGTGCATGGTATGCCACGCTGCTTGAAAATCTCCAGCAAACTTTTGAGGACAGATTCTGCAACCTACGGCTAAAAAAGGCCATAGATTACATTTCACTTCAACCCTTTAACTACTGAATCAGACTGTTTAAAGCCCCTTTACTAGAAGGGACAGAGCGTGGTCTGAGGAAAGGAGTTTTGGGTGATTGTTCTGATGGTGAGATATGTAAAACGGGCTGCACTCAAACTATCAACTATCAACTATGTCACTTGTTTCAGTGTAGAAAAATAATAATTTACAGATGAAAGTTGATAAAACTTACATCTGTAAATTATTTTTTTTCTACACTGAAACAAGTGACATCAAAATCATCATTCTATTATACTGATACAAATGTTAGTAAGTTACAAATAAGTTACTTTGAGTAATACAAGGACTGCCAGGTGCTCCACTGAGTCTAGTTAAAGGAGACTGGAGTCAGATACAAAAGTTCAAATCCATGAAAACTGTTTGTTATTGTAAAACACTGTTGTACATCTGTTGTAAGGCTCTTTGCAGTGATAAAGATTTTTTTTTTTATCATGCCAAAAGTTTTACCAACCTTAGTCAAGGGTAAAATTGTGGTGTAGTTATTTCCTTGCCTGTTAAAATGCTGTGTAGCTAAGATTCACTTTCATTATTTCCTCTTTCACGCAATACACTGATCAGGCAGAACATTATGAGCAGTGACCAGTGATGTGAATAACATTGATTATCTCCTCATCATGGCACCTGTTAGTGAGTGGGATATATTGTGCAGCAAGTGAACATTTGTCCTCAAAGTTGATGTGTTTGAAGCAGGAAAAATGGGCAAGCGTAAGGATTTGAGCGAGTTTGACAAAGGCCAAATTGTGATGGCTAGACGACTGGATCAGAGCATCTCTAACAACTGCAGCTCTTGTGGGGTGTTCCCAGTCTGCAGTGGTCAATATCTATCAAAAGAGGTCCACGAAAGGAACAGTGGTGAACTGGCGACAGGGTCATGGGCGGCCAAGGCTCATTTCAGCATGTGGGGAGCGAGGGCTGGCCTACTTGGTCCGACCCAACAGACAAGCTACTGTTGCTCAAATTGCTGAAGAAGTTAATGCTGGTTCTAATAGAAAGGTGTCAGAATACACAGTGCATGATGGGTCAGGGCTGTTTTGGCAGCAAAAGGGGGACCGACACAATATTAGGCATGTGGTCATAATGTTATGCCTGGTCGGTGTACATACCAGGTGGTGCATGGAACAATATACTGTAGCTGAACACATATGCCAGATCAGACTGCTCTTGGCCATTTCAACTTGGCATTGGTTATTCTTGAATCCATCTTTGAATATGCCTATAGATATGGATGATTACATTATATATGTAACATAGAATTAATATAATTCTCTGATAGTGCATGATAATTTGTTAACTACATGTTTAATTCTTTCTGCAGGTATTCACAAATGTAAAAAAATTTCATTACAATAAATTAAAAATATCTTTTTTCATACATATTTATTATATTGCCTCATCAGTTATGCAAGTAATGAGATGTTTATACATGTTTGTAGAATTGTACTTTAAATATTAGCAAGTTAATGTCAGTCATTCTTAGAAATGCAATACAGTAGTTATCAGTAGTTGTACTAGCAATTTATTTTCAAGGGATTCTTTTCTCCAACGCAAGCTTACATTTTATTTTTATTTCATATACTCTGCAAATGAGATTATCCCTATCTCAAAAGGTAATCCATTTTGTGTCTGCTTCCTCTCAAGGTTTCTTCTTTATAGTCTCAGGGAGATTTTCCTTTGCTTTACCATTGCTTCAGGTTTGATCTTTAGGAATAAATCTAAATTTAATTTTAAACTTTGTAATTTCTATTCTTCTGTAAAGCTGCTTTGAGACAATGGCCATTGTTAAAAGCACCATACAAATAAAATTGAACTGAATAACATTTGTAGCATTTTATTTTTAAAGAAACCACAAAAACCTTTATATAGTACAGCCCTACTACGTATGAAATAATAAACAGACAGATAATCAGTGGTAAGAGGATGGACTTTTATGTTAGAGCATAAAATTTATGTACTGTTATGCACAGTATTTCTGCGAGTCTGTTGTGCTGTGTGGCTGCTTCTTCTCATTCGGCGAGGGCTGCATAAGAAGAAATGGAAAGCTTTTGCAAGAGTTTTATTGATTCTTTAACAGGAAACGTTACGACCGATTATGTATGTGTGACCTTTAATATCTGTAGGGACTATTCCATGTTCTGCCACAATTAAAGGGATATGCCTGTAGAGATGCTGTTTCAATGTTTTTAGTTATTTGAGCCATGAGTTCTGCTCTTAATGTTGTTGCATGTAAAGCTCAGCATTACAAGTAAATGTCTAATCAGCATCAGCATGGGCATGTACACATTTGGAACATCTTACAAACTAAATAATATACAAACTAATAAAATTAATTAATACTAACCTAATATATCCAGGAGTATTGTTAAAACCAGTGATGTGATAAGGTGCTGGACATCAGCATTTGACTTGTTCCCTTCCAGCAATAAATGACCGTCAGGTAGGGTACCAACTCCAGACATTTTTGAATGTTCCCTGAATCTGAATGTATGTTTGGAAATGTATGTCTAGGACTAACCTCTAGAACCTCTTACTAACATGTATAATGTGCTGGTAATGGTCTATCCTGAACATTACTAAAATGCACAAATAGGGCTGGTACTGACATTTACCCCTTGATACACTGTGCAAATGCTAAATTGACTAATTTAAAGTCAAGTTCTTTATTCTCACAAACAGCAAGAGGAGGCAACTAAAAGAAAGAGATAAGAACCAGAACCTGCCTTTTATATTCATCACAGGCCTCTTCAGTGTTGGGATATTGCATATTTATACATCTTGCTGTTCACTGTTTCATTTGTGTAGAACATATACTAATCCTCAATCATACTTGGGAAACAGTCAGTCTCAAGCAATACAATAATTCACAGGCATCTTATGCAAAAAAAACTCAACATAATGTAAAAGAGACTAAATAAACATTTGAACCAACATACAGAAAGGTAATTTTCAAAGCAAAAGTTAAGGACAGCTTAGACACATGTTAATAACAAAAACAAGCTTTATTGGCATCTGTTATTATATTAACAGGGAGAAGACTGGAACATTTCAACATGTGTTCTGACATGCTACAAACCCAGGATTCATAGTTGATTACATCATGCTACAATCAAGGACCTCTAAAATCAATTACAGGGGCATGATTTTTCCCATAATAGTAGATAAAGTTCTGACCTTCATGCATATTTCAGACACAAGAAATAGGCCCTCTATACTGCTCCATCATCTTCCTCCAACACTGCTGCCCTGTTTGAAAAAACATCCGCTAACATGTGTTTGGGAATCTCTGAACCACGCACTCTGAGTGTGTAGCAGGCATCCTCCACCTTACCAAGGCTCTGTCTGAGAGTATGCAACTTTTTAGAGACCTCATAGGGACCCACATTACCAATATAAGAAAAGCCATCATGGATCTGCCGCAGGAAGTTGCTGAGCTCAAAGGGTGTATCCACATCACCATTTCCAACACTGCTGATGCACATGCGCATCAGCTCACCAGTCAGATCAGCCACACCCAGAAGGTAGTCGGTCGGCGTTACTTGGAATGTTAACACGCATGCTCCTGGCCACAAACCCCGGCCACAAACCTGAACCAAAGTGTAGGACACATAATGAGCATCTGTACAATAAAGAGAACCTAAAAACACTAACATCACAGTGACATGGAGGTGATCAAGAGAGGAAAATTAAGGAGTGAAATCAGAGCTGGCAGAACTTACAAAAAAAAATGCACGTGATGATATTGAGCCCAATGTGGAAAAGGTGATTTTTGGAATTTTGGTCTTGAAAAGGTAGTTATAAAAAAAAATCAGGTATAAAAATATAAGCTGTTAAAAATTCTAATTATAGGCATTAATCCACCCAATTTACATTTGGCGCAGAAGGGCAGGCCCTGACAGGAAGACTGGGCAGAGAAGTGTTTATGTATTATCAGCAACCATTAGGGTTTCTGGTGCACATAGCCTTGTTCATACTAGGTCTAAAGCAGCTAGTTGGTCAGCCATAGCTGTAATAAAAATGATGACAGCAACACCCCCACCCAAAAGTTACCATGGTTAACTAATATGTGAGTTCCAAGCAGCATTAGCAAACGGAGATAGGCTCATTTATTTATTTATATAAAGAAAAATAGTTGAATAGTACCAGCCAATGGTCTGTTTGAGCAAGACTGCTTTCAGATAATATGGCCATCATCAAAATTCCATACCCTTAATGATGATGATAATAAAAATCAACAAGAAGCAGTCTTCAGGGTCTAAGCTGTCTTAGTAAACATGTACAAAGAACAATATTTAGATCATAAATGCCTGCTGAAAACTGTCTAGATGAAAGTAGCCATGTTTTTTGAAGCAATTTAAAGGTGATTAAAAAGTCATTTAAATATTAAAAAATTAATGCATGACATGAAACTTCAGCACAAGCTATTTATACTTATCCATACTTAAAAATTAAACTTAACTCCATCCCTTTTCAATATAAACTTTGCATATCACCTCAGAATACTTAGGCCATCATTAAAATTTCCAATTATAGAGAAGGATAATTATGCACTATGCTGAATTTCTGCTCGATCTGACTAATGGTCTGACAATTTAATTCAGAAGTATCTGAAGTGTCTAATTGAATTTTTTCTGTAAAGTATTTACTAATTCAGGTTCTGCTGACCCTGATTTCACAAGTTTCCTGGGCAGTAAACTCTAAAGTCTTGATCAAGCAGTTATTTAAATTGATAAAATATGTAATGAGAAGTACAGTGTGCAAACAACTGAGAGAGCAATGACATGGGCTTGCATTGACATTTTGTTTTTTGTACTATTCCGATCCATGTCACTTCCATTTTGAGTAATCAAATACCTTTGTTTCTGTCTTCTCATCTCTCATGAATACAAGACAGGCGTTTATCTCCTCCAGACTGATCAGGGTACGGTGCTTAATGAAATGATTGAAGGACACCGCCTCCACATACTCCTGAATACCTTATAGAGAAAAAAAGACATTATAATTTTACTTACAGTTGCATGATTGTTCCATGAAAATGTGACCTGATGAATTTAGAATATGTTTTCTAAATTATACATGTCTTGTGTATTGTAATTGAACTGAACAATTGAGCTACTGACAAAAACACTTATGCAAACATGTGCTTAAACACTTGTGACTTGCTTTCCTTATTTGGTATTTAATGCAATAATATAAAATCTCTGGATATTGGGGGTGTCTGCTAAATGTTGTAAACATAATAAAAGTAAGCCATTCACTGGCTGCAGTACAGGAGGCATGTAAGGGGAGAAATCATTGCTTATTTTGCTTACAGTGTTTGGTCCTTACAACAAAAACTAAATACAATACATCTTGAATACTAAAAGGCAGTTTAAGCTCTACAAAACATAATTATGTATATAATTATGAAAATATAAGCATATTCAACTTCACCAGGCGTAATCATCTAAACAAATGGCACTAGCTATTATTTATCTTGAACTTAAAAATTATATAGATCTGCTTTTATGTAGTAGCTATAATCCTATTTCTTTAGTTTGTGCTATCAGATGTTAGCCAAAACTTTAGCACTATGTTTTGAACTTGACCTCCCATATTTTATTTCTAATAAACAAACTGGATTTATTTGGGAATGCCACTTCATAATGTTATATGCATCACTTTGGATTCCAGACTCCTTTGTTATACCCCCTGAACTTAAACCCCGTTTCCCCCTTCCTAAACGAAACAAGCAAAATATTGAGGAGCTTGATCTATTTGGGAACTTTAAGAACAACCTCTTGAAGTTCCTGCATGAAGATGGTTGGAAAGATATCTAAAAAGTGCAAAATAATAAATAAATAATAAACACTGAAAAATATTGTAAATCTAAAATAGTCTATATGTGTTTTGCAATGCTAATCTCTTCCTTTGTATTGTAAAAAAAATATATAATAATAATAGGATAGAAAAAAATAACAGAATAAAAAAAGCCAAAAATAGCTCATGAACTGCATGCTTTCTTTTCTGGTTGTGGTAACCTCCCCCTCACAGGGTTTTAGGTTGATGCTATCTATTTGCTATTAGCTATTTGTTTAGAGATTGATCTAATAAACTAGCATAAAATTAGGTTTAGAAACAGACACTATTGTAAATTACTATGGATAGGGGGCAGGCAGAATTCAGGACTTATAACAGTAATGCAGCCCTAATTTATGGTATGAATTATAAATGCTCAAGGACATAAACAAAATGATAAACTATAAATATGGTATAAATTTCATATCACATGTTTTAATTCATAATTTTGATAAGCATAATTTTTACTTTTTTCATTTTTCTTTTACTCTAATTTTACTTGCATTTTTATTGCATCTATTTTTAATCAGTTATGTATCAAGTCTTTTCTTAAACCAATTATATATTTGTTCATAGCAAAAATAAATATTTCTATTAACTATTAACTTTTATTGATTCCATGATGTGAAACTCACCTGGCATGAAGGCTTTGTGGAACTGATAGAGATCATCTTCTCCAAGCTCCTCAGCTACATGACCAATCTTCTGCCTCACAGCATCCAGTCTGATGTTTGCCTCATTTAAAATCTCCTCAACGTTGGGTACACTGTTAGTCGACAAATATTTCAATTACACTATGTTCATACTAGAGATGCACCAAATTATAAGCCACCAAAAATTTTACAGTACCATATTCTAAAAAGATGCAACACAAACAATGATTAAAATTCTAAGTTGACAGACAAGCAAACTGTTTGAAACCACTATGAAATAAACAGTAAATGTATTTGGTCTGTGACTTTCTTGAAATACATCTGAAATACAACTTTTACATAATTAGATGTATTTCCAGATATCCAACCTAGCCAGCTTTTACCTCGTCACTCTGTGCAGCAGAAATATTGTCCGCTTGCTCTCAATTGTAATGTCTCGGCTGAGTTTGACAAGGCGCTCATATTTGTCATGCTTGGTGTCAAGTTCTTGTTGAAACACTGAGGTTAAAAAAACAACACAAAACAACACACTTTTTTTTCTAAAAAAGTGTTACAAATGATCATAAAGAGGTAAGTGCAGCTTAACTGTGTCAACTAATGAAATGAGTTTGCCAAGCATTATCCTAATAGTTTACAAACAGGTTCAATATTTTATTTAGTTAGATTGGCTTTCGCTTCCCTTGCAGTAAATCATGTTAATGTCTTGAAATCATTGGTGCATTACTGACTATGTCCAATAATTGACAATATATCATAGTGCGAATAGCTTTACATTTGAATGCCTCAATCACAGGAGATGACCTATCCACACATTCCTCTGTTTTCTGCGCTGATTCTGTCTTCCTTTTTCGGCCACATCCATCTCCTATGATATTAAAATCACAGTTTGTTATAACAAACATTTTAAGGTAACACAGATCTACTATTCATGTTAGCTAACATGTAAAGATAAAAAACCTACCTTCTCTTTTACTCATTTCTCTTGAGAGTAAATAAGTTGCAAATCAAATAAATGTGCCCTGTATGTTATACACCGATACATATGTCATATGTTATTAAGAATGTTGGAAATGTAAATGAAAATTTTCTGATTGTCTGTGTGTGTCTGTGTATGTACGCATATATGTGTGTATATATATATATATAGAGAGAGAGAGAGAGAGAGAGAGAGAGGGAGAAAGAGACTGGTGCACAGGTTATTTAGGATACTCTTACCGCCTGCCTATATTCAATAATGGATAGCTGTGTATTTCCATAGACTGTTTATCGGCTTTTGAACGATCCGATTTTAATGTGTTTTAATATTATCGATTTTTCTGTTTACAGCACACGTTACGATACGGCAAGATCAATTAGGCGTGAGAAAGAAAGCTCATAAGTATAAAGAGGAAACGCGTGTAGGAGCGTTGTGAATGAAATGGCCGGTAACGCGCAAACAAATCTTGCAAAATAAAAGTCACAAATACTGACGTATACTAAAAAAAGAAAAGTCGAAAGTAAAAAGCAAAGCCTCTTAACTTCTTATAGAGGTAAATTTAACATAAATTTAAAATATTCTCTTAATGTTTTTCTTAACGTTTTTGTTAAAGAACACTTTTAAAATGCATTCACTGATAGACTTGAAACGTGTCTCTGCCACACAAGTCCCTGTGAGTCAGATGTTACTATAGAAACGACAGGGCATTATTATATAAAGCTGCATTACTGTTAGTGTTCCTGTCATTGAAAATTAAATCATCTGATTAACATGAATCTGGGGTTCATTTGTATTGTTATAAAATTGTCAACACATTCCAACACAAATAATTCATTCTCTCTCTCTCTCTCTCTCTCTCTCTCTCTCTCTCTCTCTCTCTCTCTCTCTCTCTCTAAATACAGATAGTTGGTTAGCATTTCCCTAACATTACAGTGATGATGAATATGAGTTCATGATTAATTTGACAACGATTCTAAAATTTCTCTTTTCTTTTGCAAAGACTCTCCTTCATTGTAGGTTGATTTTCTTCGAAATGACAGAGGGACATTTTAAGGTAAAAGGGGGACAGTCTCTAGCAGTAGGAACAAACAAGTACCATTATAGCAGCCATTCAACTCACTTACTGAGTGTTACTTAAGATGCAATTTTCCTTAAAACAAATAGAGTTTTATGTATGCATACCCATCAAACTCTACTTCCATTTAATGAAATGGCAAAAATATATATGTATATATAAATACAAAACAAATTAATATTTTGCTTTACTCCAATTCTGGGTCTCAAGCCTGGTTAAAAAAAATATTAGGGTTGCATCAGGAAGGGCATCCGGCATAAAACCTGTGCCAAGTTGTTGTGTGGACCAGTTGGTCCGCTGTGGCGACGCCTCACAAACGTAGGGAGCAGCCGAAAGATCAACAACAACTTTACTCCAGTTCTGGCCCAGCAAAAATGAGACATCTGCCAGATGTTTAAATTGCATCTATATTATATCAGTCAGTCCATGACCTTATCGTATGCCTGCATGATGCGCATCTGGACATCTCACTATGACTCTTCTTGGACGTCGATATGCAGTTCAGTATTTAAACAGCTGGCGAAGAGTTTTTGTATGCATGTGGATGTGCAAGACAGGTGCAGAAAATCAACATACAAACTGTCAATTCAATTAAAATGTTGTCCATTGAAATGTCAGTTAGAGCTCATGGTTGCCTGTTGTAGAGTAATCTTTGTATTGCTGTTATTGTGTGCTGTCTAAGTATTTTGACAAATTGTTTGAAGATTTGGCAAAAGTTCTTGAAACTTTTATGGCAATATAGCCCTTATAAAATGAATTGAATTAAACTGAAATAGCAAAAATGCTATGCTATACTCCAATGCTACCCAAAATAATATGCCCTTTTGAGGCAATGTCAATTGTTAAAAGAGCTATACATATAAAATTCAGTTGATTCAAATTGAATGTGCACCTTTTGCAAGGACTGTGTTGCAGCAATTGACAACTGACGAACAACAATCTTTTGTCTCT
Source organism: Hemibagrus wyckioides (assembly GCF_019097595.1). NCBI lineage: Eukaryota > Metazoa > Chordata > Actinopteri > Siluriformes > Bagridae > Hemibagrus > Hemibagrus wyckioides. The sequence continues at coordinate 25,994,327 of NC_080712.1, read as the reverse complement.
CTGTCATTTACTGCTTGGAGGTCACTTAAATCTCTTAACACACCAAACATGTAACATGTTCAAATATCCAACTGATGTGTTTCCATTGAATGTTAATTCAATAGGTAACCATTTAATATATTTTTGTCATAGACAAGTCGACTAGATTTAGAGTGTAGTGAAATGATCTAGTTTTGCTAGTTCTATTTAACCAGGCATGTTGTAAATACATGTTTTTAGCATTGAGATCTAGAAGTTCTGGTACTGATCTTAAATGTATTAATGGAATTTGAATGCAATGTCTTATTAAAATGAACATGAACTTTTATATCTCTTTGTCATTTATGCTTATAGTCCACCCCCAACTGCCTGGGATCTGTAATATATTTGTAAAATGTTATCTAATGCAATGTGCATTAAGTTTTACTTTTTTACATAATTTTGGATTTTTGTCATGTCTTTAGCTACTGTGGTCTTTTGATGTTCTTGTGATTTTTTCCATTGTATTTTTGTTATTCTTTTATTTCAGCCTTCAGCATTATACAAATGGTCTTGAGCATGTTCTTTGCATGTACCTCAGTATATGTTTTCAACTCATGTTTCATCTATATTGGACTATGGTGTGCCCAGGCTTTTTGCATGCAATAAGCATCTTTGTTTTATTATATATTCTTAATATTCTCTTTGATTATACCCTGGGTCTTAGTCTCCTGAATATTCAGTCATCAACAGCAGTGTTTTGATCATTTAGAAAGGTTTACAATAATTTCTGGTGTACTCAGGATAGGTTGGTCATCGATTGGTCTCAGGATAGGCCACGTGCTGTGATGACACAAATGATAATCACCTATCTGATCTGGTGATCCTGTTTCCTTGTGGTCCTGAAGCATATGACAGCATAGGCCAGGGAGCTCTCTTAGGGGAGAAAAAAAAACAAAACACAACCTTGCTTGAAGACAGAAAATGCACTAAAGATAAAGATCTTGAAGCACCAGATCAGGTTATTAGACAGCAACATGCTTTCCTGATTCAAAACGGGACAAGAAAGTTACTAAGATGGACAAGCAGGTCACTAAATTGGTCAGGAGTGTGCTAATAATAAACAAGCTGCTGTCTCCGCTCAAAAAACTTGAGCAGGTCCAATGCTCTAATAATCTTCTCCAAACTAAAGTTGTTGGAAAAACAAACATTGCCTTTGACTAAACCATCTAAATCAATGTATCCACTGAATACCTTACTACCATACCAAGGCCAGTATGCTGTTTTGCTAGAGTACCACACAGATAACATGATAATGAGACAAATACCACAGCGGCAGGAACACAAGAAGGAATAGTACTGACCCCAAGACAGCGTGAAAATCAAACGTTTGTGTTACCTCCAGTAGAACCATATGAAGATTGTTTGATATGATATGGTATCATATGAAGGGTGGTGGTAGCTCAAGTGATTCTGGGTTGTTGATCAGAAGATTGGGGCTCAAGCCCCAGCACTGCCAAGCTGCCACTGTTGCCCCTGAGCAAAGCCCCCAATAAAACCTGCTCCAGGGGTGCTGCATCATGGCTGATACTCTGACCCCAACCCTCCAAGGATGGCATATGCATAGAAGGAATTTCACTTTGCAGTAATGTTTATGTGACAAATAATACTACTTCTAATAATACCTAACTTAAAAACATCAGACAGCAGCAGATTTCTGTGTGTGACAAAACAGCTTAGAGCTACATTACCAAAAGGATGGAAAGAAGTATGCACTAGGTAACTTTGATTCAGGAGATTACATGCCCTGGTGTGAGACCTGACCTAAACTCTCCCCAAGCTTGACCTTCAATGATAATCATCAAGCAATCAAAATCTACGACAGACAGACAGACAGACAGACAGACAGACAGACAGACAGACAGACAGACAGACAGACAGACAGACAGACAGACAGACAGACAGATAGATAGATAGATAGATAGATAGATAGATAGATAGATAGATAGATAGATAGATAGAAAGATAGATAGATAGACAGACAGACAGGCTCTGAACATTCTGTCAATTAAGTGATTGGGAGTTTTTGACAGGAAACCCACATGTCCAGTCAGTTAGAAAGAAAGGATTTGAACAGCCTGAAGGAAGTGTTAATAAATGTAAATAGCAGGACAGAATGTTGGCTTTGTACTAGTCACTATAAGCTTAAGTTGTATAGCAGAATTTTGGCTTTGTGCAAAATTATAATAACAACAATAATAATAAAATATAGCTGCAAGCAGCAATGAAGGGGCCAAACACCTGAGGGTAGTAACTAAATATAACGGTGTTTAAAGCTGTTTTTCAGTACAGCACCCCAAAGTGGGCAAATTCCACTAAACTTGGCATGTGCCACTTATTCCTGAACTAAGCACATGTACTGGCGTTTATGCTAATGAACCAAAGCACTGCAGAGATGGCAACTTTTCCTTTATGGCACCTTCAAGGGTGAATTTGTGGGTACACTGTATTGTTCATTTGTTCTCTTAACACCTGTGGGTGACAAAGAAATACAAAGGAAGAAAGGAAGGAAGGAAGGAAGGAAGGAAGGAAGGAAGGAAGGAAGGAAGGAAGGAAGAAAGGAAGCAAGGAAGGAAGGAAAGTAACATTTTATTGTACCAAGAAGCACACACACACTCTCTCAGTTTGTGAAATTAAAACTTGTTTTATCTAGAAAAATTTGGTAGGAGGGGTGGAAAAATAATTTACAAAGACTGAACTTACAAAGGCTGCTATTGTTACTCAGAACAAAATCATACTTTCAAATGGTATTTGACTGTTCCAGACCAATGAACCGAAGAAACTGAAAAAACAAAGGAATCAAAATAAAAAGATATAATAAATCCTTCTGTTTAAGTGTTGTTGAGATTACTGTGGTACCACTAGAAACCATGAAGATGGCTTTGGAATTCAACTGACACAAACAGATTTGAACTCGAGTCTCTATGAACAGCTAATATCTTCAACAAAATAGATCATTAAAACTAGAATGAATTTTCTGGTTATCTAAGTGCACTTTTTGACCATAGAGTACACAGTTTCTTTCTAATATAATCCCAGAGACTGTGACTTGCTACAGTCATCTCTGTCTTGCTCATTAGGCAAATTACTTTTTAAAATGTATATATATGTGAATATGCTAAAGTGATGGAAATTGCAAAAAATAAGCAAAAACAAAGAAAACTTGTCAGCACATTCGTGATGGCAGCCAACCTCACTGCGATCGTCCTGGATCATTCACTGAAGAACTCCCCTTAATTTTGAAATAATCTAGTAGAAATCACAGATTAACAATTTTACAAAATTTCAATGGGGTGGAGTTAGATTCTCAGGTAGACAGTTCTTAGACTGTAAGTCCTGTGAAGTTGAAATTTGTTGTACTGCATTGTTGTGAATGTACTTCATCTATGAATGGATTTGAACTAGATTACTTCAAAAACAGAAGGCCATCAGCCAATCAGATTGCAGCATACACGTCACAGTCTAAACATCAAGCAACTATCACCAAATAGTAATAGTATATAAATCTATATTAATATATTTTAGTGTTATATATTGTGCTTTAGTGTTACAGTGTTCAATGTGATCGGTACACTTTGGTCGCGGGAGTTGAGGAGTTGCTGGTCTGCCATCCACTGCAGGTGAAGAAGGCATGCAGGACCTGGTCACTCTCCTGGGCATGCCCTTATTCCAAGACCTACTGGTGTGCTGTGGTGGGGACATGTAACTTGCCCAGAGGACTGTCTACTGGGTCAAGGTCTCAAGAGCCCAGCAGAGCAGAGCCACAATTCAAAATATTAAAATAGTCTCAGAATCACTGGTCTACAAGTTGAAGACTGGAATAAAGAACAGGTGTTTTTTTTCTAATCTAATTGTCCAGTGAATTTGTACCCATGGTAGCCTTAAATTTCTCAAAATTATTTAAATTATTTTTGCTTTAAATTATTTATTAAATTATAAATTTATTTATATTTTATTATATTTACTCTGTCTTATACAATAGCCTACCTGGTAGCTCAAACAAAAAGCCATTTCCAGATGCTGCCTGATTAAAAACTGATTAGAAAAAGTTTATTAGCCCAACAAAATAAGCTTAGTGCTTGGGAAACTGCTTCTTTGAATGAGGTATAAAATTAATATTTAGTACAGTGGTGCATGTTATATTCATTCTATCACCATATAACCTCATTTCAGCCTACACATTTAAATACAGCCTGTCTTACATTTAAATACATGCAGAGCAAAAATAACATTAAAGAGAGACACTCTGAGTTTGAAACTCATGAGACACTCATGCCATGGACTGAATGCCTGAACACTGGTAGTAAGGTGTCAATTTGCTCCCCCACATAGCCACAGAGATTAATTTCTATAGACTAATTAAACACAATCCCGGAGTCCTGGTCACAATTCATCATATTACTTAGAACATGCACCACAGAGCTTGGGCGTGGTTGAGCTATTTACAACAATTCCTCTTTCTCAGTAAAATCCAGGCTCTCTTACATGTTTCTGTGAACAACATTCCAGTTGTTGGGACTAGTGTGGAATAGATGAAATTTGATCAAAATGACCCAATACAATTACAATTTAATTAGTATAAATGAACCGACACCATTACAACATGACAGGTGTTCTTAAAGTTATAAGTCTAAAACAACTTCAGAAGGGAAATAAAAAAATCTTTCCAAAAAAATAATCTAACAAAAGAGAAAATGTAATTGGGCAATTAAAGATCTGTATGCAAAATAAGAAGAGGAAAAATAAAAAGGCATAAATAGGCATTCTTCCATATGATGGTCTTTGCATCACTCGTCATGTTTTGATGCTGTACAACCAGGACAGTTCGTGTTTATATCCTCCTCATCTGTGAAGTGAGAAATGTCAGGTTATATCGTAGTGCAATTTGTCTCCAAAACAAGAAACAGGACAAGGGACTATATTACCTACCACTATATGCTGTCCCACACCATATGCAGTAGAAATGCACACTCCTCAGGTATGATGTGATAAACTGCAGCTTCTCTAATGACTGAATATGCAATGGTACAATTTAGATAACAGTTTAACAGAATACTAATCATTGTCATATTTATTATTATTTATTTACCGTCAATTCCATATCGTCTTTACTTCCTTCAGTGATGGGCTCTTCATGCTCTGCCTCTTGATTCTTAACTACTTCAGGCCAGTACCAACTGTCCTTTGGTACAATTATTCCCTATCCAGGGAATAATAACATCACAGCAAAACATCACTTCAAAATAGCAAGAGACATGAGTGGGGGGTATGAGTGAGGAGGGCAAAATAAACATTTTTTTTTCTCTTTTGTTGAGCAGACCTTTTGTTTGTCCAGCTGTTCACAGGCCCACTGACTCTTCCTCAAGTCTCCCTCAGTTTCACGATGTTCTCTTTCAGTTCTTTTGCGGTCTCTAAAATTAAGATATTAAAATTAAGATTAAGCAAATTAGATTACTTTAAATACAGTGTGCCCCACTGGGCAAGTTTAGGCTCCAATGTGCTTGCCCAGCAAATTGTTTTTGCACCATCAGCAAAAAAGCAGAAATTCATTTAGGTTATAAGCATGGCTACTAAGAGGCCACAGTGTGTTGTGCTGGCATTAGAGGTATGTAACTGGTTTTGTTTTGCAGTCAGTTTTGTCAGTGTTTCCAGCATCCAATCAAGCTAAATTAGATCCCTAATAAAATAGTTCTACAGGATGCCAGACAGTACTAAATGCACATTTAGAATAAGGAACATTAGGACAGTCCTGAATGTACCTCTTAAGGTCAAATTCATAAAGATTTTAAATCAGATAGGATCTTTTAGCCTTAAGTTTTTAGGACTCCCTTTTTTCACATTTAAAACTAACAGAACGTTGAAGACCTATATATTTTTTAATTTGTTAATAATCTGCTTTGTAATTTATTTGATTACATTTATATTTATTCATGTATCCATAAAATAAACACCAAAGAAGGGGTGTAAAATTTATAAATTTATCAAAGATAAGCAACTTTGTCAAAGATGATATCAACAAATTTTCTGATAACTAGTTCAGAAATAATGAGCCATAATTTAACGAAACGGTACAAACAAGAAAACGTGTTCGGAGAATATCTATTTGCAAACCTGAAATCCTCAAGAGACTTCTTCTCCATATGCTGCCTCACTTGCAATCTTTTTCTGTAATTTGTTAACTTCTCTTCGGCTTTTCTTTTCTTTTGTTCTTCCATTCCAATGCCCCCTCTGTCTAATAAAGATACATGTTAATTTGTCAAAGTTTAGCTTATCCATGTTCACCAATGAACAGTATTTAGCATTATAAACTAAACATAAAAATGCACTAACCAGTTTTTATGTTAAGGGGAAGTGGTTCAACTCGTCCGGTACCTGAGAGATGGAAATCATCTTTTAGTACTAAAAATTTTCAGTGTAAGGGAAATAGGAAATATACTAATTATTCAAAAACCACCAGAAATGCAAGGAATGCAATATTACAAAAAGTAAATAGTCAGTTCTCGAAGTTGGAAGGAAAACCAAAAGGCCAAATAATGATGGCTAGTTGATTAATTCAGCATATCTCTAAAACGGCACTGGTGGCGTGTTCCTAGGATGCAGTGGTTAGCACCTACCAAGAATAGACCAAGAAAGGACAAACAGTGAACCAACAACAGGTTCATGGGAATCAAGGCTCAGTCATATGCATGAGAAGCAAAGATTAGCATGGTGAGATCAAACAAAAGAGCTAATTTAGCTGTAGCTATGATAAAAAGGCGTCAGAACATACAGGCTATACAGACACAGACCGGTCAGGGTGCCCATGCTGACCACTTATCCACCACTGAAAGTGCCCACAATTAAAACAGTAACAGCAGTTCCTGGACAATGAAGTGATGAAAGAAGGTGCCCTGGTCTGAAGAATCACATATTCTTTTGCATCATGTGGACGACTGTGTGTATGTGTGTCCTTACCAGGGAAAGAAGTGGCACTAGGATGCACTATGCGAATAAGGAAAGCCAATGGAGGCACCGTGATGTTCTGGGCAATGTTCTGTTGGGAAACCTTAGGTCCCAGCATTCCTGTGGAAGTTACTCTGACACCTACCTAAACAATGTTGCAGACCAAGTACACGCATTCATGGCATCAGTATTCCCTAATGGCAGTGGCCTCTTTCAGCATGATAATCCACCCTGTCACACTGCAAAAATTATCTTGTTCCTTAACCATTCCTGAACAAAGTTCACAGGGTAAACTTGGCCTACAAATACAACAAAGCTTAATCCAATCAAGCATCTGCAACAAGTGTTTTGTCTTCCTTTATGTTTTTGTTACATTATTAGAAAATAACATTGCACAGAAATGTTGAACATTTTTGCATCAACACTATTTGTGTAGCATAAACTTAACCTCTGAAATGTTATGGACGTGACAAGGCTGTGGAACTCGCCGACAAATTTAATAAGAGGCTTATAAATTTATAAAGCTGCTAACTGTACAAAATCCTCCGTCATCCCCTTGTCAAGCAAAGATTGCCAAAACTTTGTGCAATAGTTTGTTATATAGTTATGTTAATAGTTATGTTTTATCTTCCATACTGTTCCCCGCTGATACCTACAACTAAATCTGTAATGATCATATTGTTCAATATGAGGCACTCAATTTGATTCAAGGTTATCTATTTAATATGTTTGGATATTGATCAAATATTGTTATTGAACACACCACATAAAAATGAGCGTCCACCATAAGGTATTTAAGATTTTCACCAACAAATGAAATATTCTGACCAATATATTGTGACTATTTTTGTATTATTAAGATTACTTTTCATTCATTTGTTTTTGCTGTTTTTGTATCAGTACTGACCTTCTTTTCCCAGACCTTGTCCTGCAGTATAGCCCATTTTCTGCAGTAAGGCAAACCCTTTATTTTCACTGCTTAGAGAGTTCTGCAAAGCAGCATCTCGTCTATTCTTCTCTTTTTCCTTGTAGCTTTTCTGCTGGTTAAGAATATTCTTCTCTTTGTGCAAAGTCTCTCGCCTCAGAGTCTCCTTTAAACGTTTCACCATTGGCATGCCAGGCCGAACGTCCAATCTAAAACAGTGATGAAACAGTGATTATATTCTAAAAAAAAAAAAAAGTCAAACTCCATTATTTTCCAAACTTATACCTATAAAACACAACTACACCGACATAATTTAAAATCTCTATTTTATAAATGTTAAACTATGTAACATTTTATAATGTACATCTTGCAGTATCATAAAAATAAACATTAACATCATGTGACAAAGAAGCATCAGCCCATCCCATCTAGGTGTATGAGATTTGAGCCAGGCTCTGAACATTCCATCAATGGTGGTGAATGGGAAGTTTTGGGAATTTGACGTCTCTTACTGGAAAACTGCAAGTCTGATCAGTTAGAAAAAATAAAACAGATTCTGCTGAGTGTGGTGAAAGTAGCTTGAAAGCTTGACAAGTTATAAAACTCTGACGTTTTGTAGAAGTGGAATTCAAAGGGAATTTTGGCAACTTATGTCAGACCAGGATGAAACTAAGTGTGGTGCATGAGCTCCAGGAGGAGAAGCATTTAGAATATAAATATTATAAAGAATTTTATAGAAAATAATATAATAATATTTTATAATAATAATAATAATAATAATAATCTTAGACAGCAGAACATCTTTGTCAATCCACATAATTATAACATATACAAACATTGTACTGTAAGCAAAAATCTCTCCATACTAAGTAGTATGAATGAGTGACATTATTTTTCCAGACTACCTTGATGACATCATTTATATATAGCTGAGGAGCAATTCATTCATCCATTTATATTCCTTCACTTTTCCTTTCTTCCAATATACCTAAAATTGCCCTATTTATAAATCCCCTTCATATGGGGCATCAAAAATGCGAAAATGACCATGTAGTGCATGTTACATTAATTCTGTGTGCATTTTATACAAACATACGACACCCCGCTGGTCACATTTCCTCATAAAATTAATATTTAATATTTACAGATCTGCACCCATACAACACCAGGTAACCCATTTAAACACCAGATCTGCACCCATACAACACCAGGTAACCCATTTAAACACCAGATCTGCACCCATACAACACCAGGTAACCCATTTAAACACCAGATCTGCACCCATACAACACCAGATAACCCATTTTAACACAGGATCTGCACCCATACAACACCAGATAACCCATTTAAACACCAGATCTGCACAACCCATACAACACCAGATAACCCATTTAAACACCAGATCTGCACCCATACAACACCAGATAACCCATTTAAACACCAGATCTGCACCCATACAACACCAGATAACCCATTTAAACACCAGATCTGCACCCATACAACACCAGATAACCCATTTAAACACCAGATCTGCACAACCCATACAACACCAGATAACCCATTTAAACACCAGATCTGCACCCATACAACACCAGATAACCCATTTAAACACCAGATCTGCACAACCCATACAACACCAGATAACCCATTTAAACACCAGATCTGCACAACCCATACAACACCAGATAACCCATTTAAACACAGGATCTACACCTATACAACACCAGATAACCCATTTAAACACCAGATCTGCACAACCCATACAACACCAGATAACCCATTTAAACACCAGATCTGCACAACCCATACAACACCAGATAACCCATTTAAACACCAGATCTGCACCCATACAACACCAGATAACCCATTTAAACACCAGATCTGCACAACCCATACAACACCAGATAACCCATTTAAACACCAGATCTGCACAACCCATACAACACCAGATAACCCATTTAAACACCAGATCTGCACAACCCATACAACACCAGATAACCCATTTAAACACCAGATGTGCACCCATACAACACCAGATAACCCATTTAAACACCAGATCTGCACAACCCATACAACACCAGATAACCCATTTAAACACCAGATCTGCACAACCCATACAACACCAGATAACCCATTTAAACACCAGATCTGCACAACCCATACAACACCAGATAACCCATTTAAACACAGGATCTACACCCATACAACACCAGATAACCCATTTAAACACAGGATCTACACAACCCATACAACACCAGATAACCCATTTAAACACCAGATCTGCACCCATACAACACCAGATAACCCATTTAAACACCAGATCTGCACCCATACAACACCAGATAACCCATTTAAACACCAGATCTGCACAACCCATACAACACCAGATAACCCATTTAAACACAGGATCTACACCTATACAACACCAGATAACCCATTTAAACACAGGATCTACACAACCCATACAACACCAGATAACCCATTTAAACACCAGATCTGCACCCATACAACACCAGATAACCCATTTAAACACCAGATCTGCACCCATACAACACCAGATAACCCATTTAAACACCAGATCTGCACAACCCATACAACACCAGATAACCCATTTAAACACCAGATCTGCACAACCCATACAACACCAGATAACCCATTTAAACACCAGATCTGCACAACCCATACAACACCAGATAACCCATTTAAACACCAGATCTGCACCCATACAACACCAGATAACCCATTTAAACACCAGATCTGCACCCATACAACACCAGATAACCCATTTAAACACCAGATCTGCACAACCCATACAACACCAGATAACCCATTTAAACACCAGATCTGCACAACCCATACAACACCAGATAACCCATTTAAACACCAGATCTGCACAACCCATACAACACCAGATAACCCATTTAAACACCAGATCTGCACAACCCATACAACACCAGATAACCCATTTAAACACCAGATCTGCACAACCCATACAACACCAGATAACCCATTTAAACACCAGATCTGCACAACCCATACAACACCAGATAACCCATTTAAACACCAGATCTGCACCCATACAACACCAGATAACCCATTTAAACACCAGATCTGCACAACCCATACAACACCAGATAACCCATTTAAACACCAGATCTGCACAACCCATACAACACCAGATAACCCATTTAAACACAGGATCTACACCTATACAACACCAGATAACCCATTTAAACACCAGATCTGCACAACCCATACAACACCAGATAACCCATTTAAACACCAGATCTGCACAACCCATACAACACCAGATAACCCATTTAAACACAGGATCTACACCTATACAACACCAGATAACCCATTTAAACACAGGATCTACACCTATACAACACCAGATAACCCATTTAAACACCAGATCTGCACAACCCATACAACACCAGATAACCCATTTAAACACAGGATCTACACAACCCATACAACACCAGATAACCCATTTAAACACCAGATCTGCACCCATAAAACACCAGATAACCCATTTAAACACCAGATCTGCACAACCCATACAACACCAGATAACCCATTTAAACACCAGATCTGCACCCATACAACACCAGATAACCCATTTAAACACCAGATCTGCACCCATACAACACCAGATAACCCATTTAAACACCAGATCTGCACCCATACAACACCAGATAACCCATTTAAACACCAGATCTGCACCCATACAACACCAGATAACCCATTTAAACACCAGATCTGCACAACCCATACAACACCAGATAACCCATTTAAACACAGGATCTACACCTATACAACACCAGATAACCCATTTAAACACCAGATCTGCACAACCCATACAACACCAGATAACCCATTTAAACACCAGATCTGCACAACCCATACAACACCAGATAACCCATTTAAACACCAGATCTGCACAACCCATACAACACCAGATAACCCATTTAAACACAGGATCTACACCCATACAACACCAGATAACCCATTTAAACACCAGATCTGCACAACCCATACAACACCAGATAACCCATTTAAACACCAGATCTGCACCCATACTGGTAAAAAATATAGAGAGAGCATGCTGAGCCCAATAGCTCTAGATCACAACAGTTACACAACAAATAAAAAGCCTAAAGACTAAAAGGTGTACTATTTCCGATTAAAAAACTAAAGGCTACTACGCAACTTATTATGGTTGTATTATTATTATTTTTATTATTATTATTTACAAAAAAACTCTTTTGATTTAAAAAAGAATTGCCAAACTTATTTCTTAAAATACGTTTTAGACATGATTAACCTGTAGCACATTTTGTTTACATGGTTACATGTTAAGCCTTTGACTTTTATACCGACAAAAATGCACATTGATTTCAGTTCTATATTTTTTCATTTTCTCATGTACATTTAGCTCAGAGTTCTGGAAGAATCGAATTGAATCTAAACATGAAGACAGCATCGAGCATCGAATCCAATCGTGACAGGAGCGTATGGTTACACCTCTAGTGTTTAGACAAATGTTAAAGATATAAAACAGGTAGTGATCATAAAACATCCTGAAGAATATGGCACAACTCACAATGGGTTAAGGAAAGCATCAGACATATAATCATCATCTTCAGACGACATTTTGCTTCTTCTTCTTCTTCTTCTTCTTCTTTTGGTGTTTATTGATAGACCGACTTAGAAGGTGCATTTCCGCCACCTACTGGATTGGAGTGTGGAGCACAGAATGGAAGAGAAGTCAAAAAATGAAAGGATTAGTTAATAGTACTGTAGTACTGAATCCTAAATTCTATTATTCAATCTTATTTCTTTTAAATAATTTATTAGATCATGATAAATTCTTGATTTATTCTCAATGATCTTAAAGTGTGCGTTAGATGAAACCTTGCTCTTTCATATGCGACACATTTAATGAGTACATGTTCTACTGTTTCTTCTTATTCACATTTATAACAATTCCTAGTTTTATGTTTCCCTATTCTGTTCAGCCAATTATTTTACAAACAGTGTCCAATGCACACACTTGAAATTATAACATCCTCTTTCCTGATTCCAAATTTCTTTCTTTCTGCATTTTTTTTCTGAATGGGCTATAAGTGACTTCCTTTTATTCCGGTCTCCCACTCCTTCTGCCACTTCTTTCTTTTTTCTTTTGCTGTAATCCCCTTCACTTCCTTTTTACCTAAAGGTACATGTATGTCCATTTGTGCATGATTCAGAGCCTGCTTGGCTAGAAGGTCTGTCTCCTCAGTTCCTATTACACCTATATGTGCTGGAACCCATAAAAAGTTAACTGTAAGTCTATACTGAATTGTCCTGTTGAAGATGATCCACTTGATTAACTGCTTAAAACCGAAAGTAAATCTGTGCCAATCACTGACCTTGTAGGCTGTACTTCTTCTAATCACTGAAGCACTAGAGATATTGCTGTTAGCTCAGATGAAAAAAGAGAAATATGATCTGAATTTATTTTTTGGATAATTTGACTTCAACTTGTGGGATGAAAACTGATGTTGCTGTTTGTCCAGTGTCTGGATCCTTAGAGCCGTCTGTACATTTTTGCACTGCTCTGCTATGTACTGTTGCACTGTTAAACTGTTTATCATGTTCTGTTCCTTGTTCTGTTTATCATCATGTAACTGAGTGTCTACTTAAGGCTTAGGGAAGAGCCAGGGAGGTACTGCTAACAAAGGCACTGAAGGGGCAATATCTATATTACATAGGCCCATAATCTGTGCCTCCTTATTAATATTCCACCTAAAGCTTATTATACTTTTACACTCATATTCCCAGCAATCTTTTGCAACTTTTCTCCCTGGATGGTTGTTCAAGTGACCTTTTAGGTTAATCCAGTACCTCATTCTTAACTTTAGCCTTCTAATTTCCAGGGGCATTTAACCTGTATCGCATTTATTGGAGAAGATCTTATTGCTCCACAACATATTCTCAGTGCTTGTCAATGTAGAGTGGCCACCTTTAAAAGTTGTGTTTTAGCTGCAAAACTGTACACTATACTACCGTAATCTATAGCTGCTCTTATCAGTGCACAGTATGCCCCCCATTCAAAAGTCTCAAAACATTAATTGTTTTTTGTTTGTTTTTGTTGTTTTTTTTACAATTATGTATAAGTTTCTGGATATGCACTCTGAAACTTAATTTTGAATTCATCCACATGCCCAGAAATCTGACTACTGGCACTTGTTCCAATTTTTGTCCATACATTTCAATACTCACTGTTGGATTTGTTTTGGATCTGGTTCCTCTCAAGGTTTCTTCCTCATATCACCACAGGGAGTTTTTCCTTGCCACTGTCACTGCAGGCTTGCTCATTAGAGATAAAATAGGGATAAACTGGTTTAACAATTTAATTTAATATTTCTCCTTTCTCTGTTTCTCTACTTTTGTAAAGCTGCTTTGAGACAATGTGCACTGTAAAAGGCATTATACAAATAAATTGAATTAAAGTGAATTGAACTGAAATTGAACAGGACTGCTAACACATCCTTGAGGTGTTCCATTATCTACTGTATAAGTCTGTGAGAATGCAGATCCTACTCTTAGTTGTATAGTTTAAACAAGAAATTCATGATCCAGTTATACATTTTTCCTTTTATTCCCATTCTGTCCAATTTTATTAAAAGGCCTTCTCTCCGCCGGATGCTAGGCATATGGTTTCACAATTTGTGGTCCTGTTCTCTTCACAGGTGAATACCTCTTTGGATAGTTTCAAAGTGGCTTGGGAAAAGGAGGCTGGTATCAACTTGTCTGTTAACCTCTGGTCTACTGTCCTGCAGAGAATACATAGCTGTTCCATCAATGCTAGATTACAATTAATCCAGTTTAAAATTGTACATAGACTGCACTATTCTAAAGATAAACTTCACAGGATTTATCCAGTGGTGTCTCCAATTTGTGATCGATGCCAGGTTGCAGACGGAACCTTATCTCATTCTTTTTGGTTCTGCTCAAAACTACATAGGTCTTGGCAAGATATATTTTCTTGGTATTCTGCGGCATATGACCAGGTTATTTTGCCCGAAATGGAGTTGGCCATTTTTGGCTGCTCTGATACAGTTTTATCTTTATTATTTGCAGTTGGCCTTAATGCTGGGCATGGTGGTGGCCAAAAGAATTATATTATGGGAATGGAAATCTACTACCTCCCCATGTTATCAGAAATGGCTTGCGGAGATGGTCTCTGTCTTACATCTTGAGAAAATACGGTTTAGGGAAGCAAAGTCCCTCAAAAAATTTTCCAAAGTCTGGGGTACCTTCCTCAAATGTTTATGTGACAGTGGAATTTCAAGAGTTTGACATATTTGTGAAGTTAGGATTTATATGCTGATTTTTTCCCCTGTTTGTGATTTGCTTTTTTCTTTTGTACTTTATTTAGGCATTTGCTGTAATTTTTGTCTTCTGGCCTCCCCTTTTTTCTACTTGTTTTGTTTTTGTTTTTCTGGTAAGTTCTTTTTTTGTTGTTGTTGCTATAAAACCAGTAAAATATAATATATCAAAAAGGCCTTCTCTCCACATCATGTCATATGCCTTTTCAAAGTCAAAAAATACTCCAACTAACATTTCTCTTTTCACCTGCACCTTTCTCATTTTATTTTCCAAAGACAGCACAGAATCCATAGTGTTTCACACTTTCCGGAAACCACTTTGATATGCAGAAAAAAGTTTTTTTTCTCAATTACATGTACCAGTCTGGTAATGATCATACGCGCCATCAGTTTGCACAGATTTGTAGTTAGTAGTTAGTAGGCTGTGAATAATCCTTGCCGGGCTTTGCAACTGGCTATATTACCCCATGCTTCTAGTCTGCAGACAGCTTCCCTGATTCCCACACCTTTTTAAAGAAAAAAATATTTAAATATTTTCCTAAGAGGCGTTTAACCATCTCATAGCAATGGTTAACTCCTGGAAGAGATTTTTTCAATTCAAAAAGAGTAAACTCTGCATCTAGCTTACATCCAGATGGTACTTTTTTCTCTAATATTTGAGGGCTCTCAATCAGTTTCTGATCTCTATACCTCTTCATTTCTTCTGATATGTTTTTATTACTGTGCACTTTAGCAAATGTTTCTGCTAGCAACATACAGAGGGGCCCGAAAAATGTATGCACACTTCAACAACATTGGCAGCAATGTGTAGTACGGTTTATGCAGATGAGCAATTTTACTTCCAGCAAGATGGTACACCATCTCACTACCACTGAGACATGAGAGCCTCTCGAAGGGAAGGAAACGTGATGTATCTTACAACTACTGGATTAAGTTTTTTCAGCCGACTACTGCATCTATTGTCCTCAACATTGACATTTTCTTTGAGCTTCTTCAAAATTGCTAGAACAGCACATCTTGACAACCCAATCTGCTTTGAAATCTTTGCCTGGGAGAGACCTTGCTGAGGCAATATAACTACCTTACCCAGTTTTTTTCCTCCTACACAGCTGTTTCTGTTTCAGTTAATGATTGAAATTGATGATCATTACCATCTGCTTGGTATAACTGGTTAATCATACACCTGACTCTTATTTTACAAAATCCCTGACTTTGTGTACAAAGTGTGCAACATGCTGGTTTGAAGGGACCATCACACCAATTAGTGATTTGATTTAGATTTTTGTTCTGTTCACTCTTTAACCTGATATTCTGAACTGTACACAGCAGGTGCATTCTCTCCTGCTCTGCCGACTCGTGAGCTAGAGGGCAGGAGGCCAGTAAAAAGGCCAGATGGATGGCTGTAATAGGAGATTTAAGGAAACATTTCCTACCCTGAGATGCAGGGCAGGCCACAAATTGCCATATGCATTTCACCACCTATGGGTAAAGATGCCATTCCCTGGGTCTCAAACCCTGCCTTGACAGGAAGCCTGCTTCCCAGTCCTGGAGTGTAAATCGCTCTCAGCAATTCAGAGAAACCTGGTCTCTACCTAGGGCAAGATCTAGTGTGCCAACCTATCCAGAGGGTGCAAACACAGACTGCCCTAATGATTGATGTAGGGGATTACCAAAGGTAGCCCCTGAGTTTCAGTAAGAAGTGTTTCAGTAATAGAAACACAGCCCCCATCTTTCACATAAGAAGGGTATGAAGCTTGTGTTGCATAACCCTTGTGACCCTGAAAAGGTAGTTTGCAGGGGTGAAAACCCCCTGCTCCTGTCCCAGAGTTGAAAACAGCCAAGCACCCCCTGCACCTGGGCAGCAGAAAGACATTGGCCTAGCCTAATAAAAGTGAACCTGGACAGTCTCATATGCTCTGGCAAGATGCCTATGTGAAGATAGGCATCCTTCAGGATTTTTGTTGCAAACCAGTGCTTGGACTTGATCTGCGACACAATGACCTTGAGCGTTAACATCTTGAACTTTTCAGGAAACTTTTTATGTTTCAGTATTCAGAGCATGCAGTTCCAAAATCCAGTGTAGCCCCCATCCTTCTTGGGAACCAAGAAATGCTGGCTGTGAAGCTTGAGGCTCAATCTGGGAGGGGATTTTGCGCTAAAGCCCCTTTTTCAGAAGAGAGAGAAGTTTCTCCTGGAGAAATGAAATTTGCCCAACAGTAGGCAGCACACTTATAAAGAAGACAGGAGGCGAACTGAATTCTATAACATTTTCCCACAGTATCCAGAACCCACTGCGACTGAATCTGAGAGAGGTGTTAGCCTCTGGCTGTTTTCACCCTGCCTGTTGCTCTGAAACATCAAGCTGGCAGGGACTAATCCAGAAGGTGGTGACACATAAGGAGCAGGAGTATGGTTGGGAATTGGCAACCCCCAAAGCAGGGTAGGCAGCAGTGAAGATGTCCCTAAAGGGACACCCCTAGAAAGCTTAGCCCTCAAGTGTTAGGATTTCTTTCTGGCCCGTCTGGTGGAACAACCACTGGTCCACTCTCACCTGGTGGGCCTGCTCCTAAGCGCTGACTGGCTGCCCAGATTTTACAAGGGGGTGGGCTTGGGCTGCAATGTTTGCCTTCTTTTCCTGCCTCAGCAGGACAAGGAGTCCTTAGGAGTAATTGTGCCATCTAAAATAAAGGTTTTGTCCTTTTTTTTTGTAGCAACCAATGGAGGCAACCAATGGAGGCATGGAACGGCCGATGGCATGGGCCATCTGCTTTGTGGTAGGCTAAATAATTTTTTTGAAAGAGTTCAGACCTCATTGGTGAGCCCCTCACAGTGCTGCCTTGACCTGCGGCCATGTAGGCCTACCCTATAAGGGTCGACTTGACCCAACAGGGATTCAATGGGAGTGCAGATTTTCTCCATGCAGCCAATGAAATGTAGCTTGCATGCATCAGTATCTGTGTGTAGCTTGTATCTTGCATCTTGTATCTTGTATCTGTGTGTAGCATGTAGCTTGCATGCGTCTTTTCAACCCTAGGCATCACCACATACCTGTGTTCATCTACGGTCACGATGGCTGAATAATTAGCAGTGGCTAGGGAGAACAAACAGGCAGAATAAGGATTATTCTACGACAGTGGTAGGCAGTGTAAAGGTAGTGGCTGTCAAGCTCAGAGCAAAAAATGCTAAGCTTTTAATCAGGCCAACCTAAGCTAAGCTTAGCAACAGCACATGTAGTGAACTCCTGGAGCTGAAGCGAAGGCATCACAGTCAGCTGAGAGAATTAGACAAAGGGATTCATTCTTCTCTCATTCCACTTCCACTAACTCAACCTGTGACCTCCATGACCGAAGCTGGTGTGCTGCCTTGACAGATGTGGGACTCAAGCAACAGGGCACAAGCACTTGGCTGGAAATACAACAATAATTCTTTGTTTGAGTTAGGAGAAATCGCAAAGCGAGCTCCTGAAACTGAAGTCAGAAAATCTAAGTCAGGAGAGAGGACAAGAGAAAGGGGATCAGTCATCTCTTGTTCTGTCTCCACTAACTTGACCTGCAAGACTCATGATCTAAGTCAGACTGCAGCCTTAGCAGACGCTGGACACGAGCCATGAGGCACAGGCACTTGGCTTAAAAAAACAGCCAAGTGGGAGCAGAGCTTATGGAGAAGAAAAGTTTCACAGTGCACACAGCTGACTCCCTATGACAGCTGGACGTACATGCTCCTCTACCAAGCAAACAACACAGATAAAGTGTGAATCATCAACTCTAATGCAATGGTGGAACCGATGCACACACTTTCTGAACTGTTTGCTAGACATTATTTATCTATATCTTCTTTTTCCCTAATGTAGATGGAACAAACAATAAACCCACACATACACCGAGCACTTCCTGAAAACAAAGAAGCTTAAGTAATTTGATGTAGATGCCATTTTATAGTCTTGCTGGCGTGCTCCGCTTCGTCACATGACCTACCCGAGTCGATAAATTGGCGTGATATCACAAAGAGCTTCAGACACAACTTCCGCAAAGAAGCATTCCCATAGTGTCAGCCATGATGCAGTGTTGAATTCCCTCGGAAAGGAACCAATTATACCAAGCAGGTGCTAAAGATCATCAATTTCATATGTAGGTTAAACCAAGTAATTATCTGAAACAGAAACAGCTGTCCAAGAGGCTTAAAACTTGGTGAGGAACTGCCAAACTGCAGTGCACCTAAAGTACGGCTACTAAAGTGCAGTTGTGTTTCATGTCACAGGTCATACACCATTGCAAGACTGAACACAGCAGCAAGATATTTATACTGCATCAGCAAGGTCTCCCCCAAGCAAAGATTTCAAAGCAGGTTGTGGTTTCAAGCTGTGCTGTTCAAACAACTTTAAAGATACACAAAGAAATATTATTTCATGTTGAGGACAGGAATATTTTTTCATGTTGAGGACCATAGATGCAGTGGTCAGCCAAGACACATCATGCTTACTTCTCTTCATCATTGGAAGATGTCCAGCAGTGCCATCAGAACTGGCAGAAACCAGTGGGAGGAAACCAGGCACACCCATCTACTGTCCAAAGAAGTTTGGCCAGAACTTGTCTTCATGGAAGAATTGTGGCCAAATAGCCATACCTCTAACATAGATACAAGGCTACATAGACTCAACTATGCATAGAAACATAGGAATTGGGCTGCAGAAAAATGGACTGGTAAGTCAAAATTTGAAATACAAGTATCTGGCTGTTGTATCTGGCAGGTTGTTTGCCTAGGGTTAGCTGCATTTCTGCAAATAGAGTTGGAGATTTGGTTAGGATTAATAGTGTCTTCAATGCTGAGAAATAAGGCAGATATTTATCCATCATGCAATGCCATCAGGAAGGTGTCTGATTGGCCCCAAATTTACTCTGCAGCAGGAAAATGACCAAACATACAGCCAATGTCCTTGAAGTGAGAGTTTGGCCACACAGAGCCCAAATCTCAACACCATCGAGTCTGTCCGGGATTAAATGAAGAAATGGAAGGAATTGACGCGGCCTACATACAGAGATGTATTGGAATGTAAATAATTATTTTTGCAATAGGTAATAATGGCACATAAGCAGATGTTCCCAGCTTTTCTGCTTAGAAAATAGTTATAAGCACCCAGACTGCAATAAGCTTTTACAGCTTGTCTTGTATAGACACACTCAGTTTCAACCAGATAATGATACACTTTTGGAAAGGTTATTTGAGGTAACTGGTGTAGGCTTTGACTGAAAGATTGTGGCCTTAAAATCTGATTTAGAGCAATTTCAATTGATCGTTTCTTTTTTAGTTTTTGGAAATACTTTAACCGTTCGGTTCAAATCAAACGGTTAATTTGTATGAGCTTTTTTTGTTTTGCATTTTAAAAATGACACCAGTGGAAATGCTTCAGGATCTGCAGAAGCATTGCAACACATTTTTATTGTGTGTGTGTGTGTGTGTGTCCCAAGAAAAGCAATGCTTATGAGGAGATGTCTATAAGCTTGGCCAGCCCTGCCAAAATAGCAACAGGTTAGTCTGAAACATTAAACTCGCTGAGCACAGCTTCAGTGTGCAATGTGAAATACTTCACTTCATGCAGTGCTTCAAACATGTAGAGATGAATATAATAAAGTTGGTTGTAAGGTCTCTTACGGACAAGGACTAATGCTGGTGTCTTTGTCTCTCTCTTTCTCCAGATTCACCATGAGGCCAATGACATATCCTGCCTCAGCTGCAGTGAGAAAGTATAAACTGACAGCATCAGCACTTCACTCCACTTACGTAAAGCTTCACTTAATGCTTTGCTGCTTGCACTATGTAAAATTTTTGTAAATAAATCACTTTTTGCCTCTTTTTGTCGCTGTGCTCAGCCCTATGCAGCCAGAGTGCGCTACAAAAGCATATTCATTTCTTTGTAAAAGATACTTTATTATGCCTTTAAATTTTAATTAGTGTGTCATGATGGTGTAATGCACAATTAGTATGACTAGGTTTTAAGGAAGCCATTTTTAAAATGTTGTAAGAAAATTAAACAATGAGGGTGTTGAAAATCTTAATGAAGAAGTTTATTGCAGCACAGCAGTGACAAAATACATGAAGTACTTTGGGTTCATCTGAATCTAAAAGAACACAGGACAAATCCTGCTTATTTTATACTTTTTTCTTGTTTGTAATTTAAATGGGGTTTCGTTTTAAATATAAACTGAGTGTAAGAACTGAGTATCATTCAAATGGCATGGTGATACTATTTTCTAGCCCGATGTCTTGGTAAATCATGGTAAATGGTAATCATGGTCAGGTACACCTTGGCTTGGTATTTTTACAGGTGTTGTCACCCAAATGGTCAGGTGATAATATTGTTTAAATGGCACATTGCACCTTTTCAATAAACATTACTGGACTGAGGCCAGAAAGAGAATGAAGGATCTCAGCTATCTGAACAATGAAGCACCTATGCTCCCTAAAGGCCAACACAGAGAATGAGGAGGAGCTTCTTCCCACAGGTCATTTAGGCCCTAAAAGAGGACAACATTAGGTGCGTTTACATGGACACTTTTTAATCAGATCGGACTGAAATTAATCAGATTGATGAATCACTGCACATTGTACTGTGTATAGTGTGTGACTAATAGAATTTGAATTGGAAAAGTTTCTGCAAGAAAATGTTGTCTTACCTGGTGAATAATATATACATATAATAACATGTGAATAAAATTTTAACTAATTATTTCTGCAATTATGCAAATGACTTGTCATTTCCTGTAAAAAAAAGAAAAGAAAAAAAAGCTCAAGTTAAACACATTACACAAACTTGGTAAGGTTTTGTTTATTATTAGAGCAACAGTCTAAGAAGAAATTTCAGGTCAATGTTTATTTGCACATAGCCACACATGATTTTAGATCAGTCACGTTAGTAAATTCCCCTGTTGAATTGATTTAATTAAAACTAGTCTTTACACATTATTCTTAAGATGATTATTATTATAATTATTATTTGTTAACTGTTTATGTGAACTGCTAAGAGGGTTTCATAAAAAGCACTAAGCGTAAACTCAAGGGGGTGGAGCTTCCAGAGGGGCTTGGAATGTTGGGGGAAAGCGGTATCACTAGTCGGGTGGACTAAGCGTTGTCGGGATGGTGGATAGATTTGATTAAACTTAGTGCCTTCGCAATAATCCAAGAATAACAATTTTTACGTCATTAAAGTACTTGAATTTCATCTCCTCATATTAAAGGTAAGGTCATTTTTTCATGTAGCAAAATTCTAGCTAGAGGCAGCATCCTGTTACGAGCAAGTGTTTAAATTAGCTTTCTGTTGCTTTGAGTGTAGCAATGTTGTCTTTGATAAAATAAGAAAATAAAAGAAGAGTGAACGATAACGCTGTTAGAAAACTGGGTTTTGTTGTCTTTCATCCCCCCCCCCTTTCGCCTAATATTAACTGATGTATAAGGCTAGCCTACTTTTTGTGATGCTCTAAGTAGGCTACGTTGTTTGATTTTGTCTCTTTCTCTCTAGGAACAAAACGAGAGGACCATTGTGCTTGTGCTTTACTAGCGTTTCTGACAAGTCGATAAAAATGCATTTCTGTGCTTACGACAGAGTTAAGACACGATCAGACAGTGAGCAGTTCCATGTTTTTTTGTAGGCTAAAATAAACAAACTAAAGGCCTTTCACCTTTTTGTTAGTGTGTGCTCCTGTTCTAAAAATATTTTTTTCACTCATGTTTCACGCATTAATATCCAGCCAGGCCAAATACATCGATGTAGATTGAGGGAGCTGTTTGTTTGTTTGTTTTTTTCCGAACTGAAAAAATCTATTTATTATACAGTATTTATTTCTCTGGGGCGGTTGACGTGACCTCTGTTACATTGACTGTAGTATTTCTGTTTCATGTACTGAAGTATTTTGTAATGTAAATGTTAGGGCGACGTTAGCTTCTTAGTACGGATATACCAAAAGGCTGCAGTATGTGATGATATACCACTATATGTATGTATGTGTGTGTGTATATATATATATATATATATATATATATATATATATATATATATATATATATATATATATATTATATATATAAAATTGCACTCTACCTCATTGGACACGAGTGTTTCTCTTAGGTAGTGGTGAGTCACATGATCTAACCATGCACATTTGGGACCTGATGGAAGCCACTTTATATACATGGTAACCGACCTCAAATGGAGGGCACATTTCAATTAAATACCATGTAGTAATAATCAGAAATAGATTCTCATAACATTTCAAAACAAAATTGAAGTGAAAAAACATTAGAATTGAAAAAAAGAGCATTTTGTCGGTATGATGCAAAGTTTATTTTTTTTTAAAAACAAGGTAGGAATAGAGGTTTATTAAAATGTACATCAGGTTCTGTATCTTGAAAAGAAATAAATACATGTATAAATTCTTCCAAACGTGAGGATTTTTTTCTGTTATTATGAGGTTTTTTTTTTGTTTTGTTTTTTTTGTTTTATCATATCTGATGTGTAATTGGAGTTGCAGTACGGAGTTATCAGGCTGTCACAAGTGCAGATCTTGCAGGCTCTTTAAGAAAGAATGTGGTCACATGACCAGAGTGCACTCTGTATATTTTAACTCCATGGGTCTTGCAGATTGGGACCGCTGGGGCCTTGTCTATAAAGAGTGTGCACAAAAAAAAAAATGGGTTTGAAATATGTACACAGAGCCTCCAATGGAGAAAAATGAATTTTATTGAATTCTTGGTAGAAAATTAAGTGCGTGTTTATGCTTTAAACCATTCCAAACTAGGGTTAGCTATTGCATTTTATGTTTGTATATGTGTATCACAATTTTTGTCTGTAATTGTCTGTTCAGCACATTGTTCTTTCTTGGATATTTACTGTGACTGATGGCACTTCCAAATACAAACACGCCTTTAGTATATGTTGACTCCCAAGGCAAATGCAAAGGTTTCTATTTCTATTTTTGTCGTCTCTATGCACACTATAGAAGAAAGGAATTTGATCATTGGAAGTGAGGGGGTAACTGCTATTACTATTTCAATATGACAGTGTTGTAATTCATAAGGCATATCAAATGCCATTCTAAATAGACCTTGTTTTTTCATCTGAAATTTGTGGACATTACATTTAAATGAATTATTTAGCCTTCTGGTGGTCCAGTGGCAGGATCCCTCCCTCTCATTGCTGCGGCCCGGGTTCGATTCCCTGGCAGGGCACTAACCCAGCCACTAAAGAGTTCACTCTCAGTGCCGGTCCCAAGCCTGGGTTAAATGAGAGGGTTATGTCAGGAAGGGAAAAACCTGTGCCAAATTGAAACATGTGGACCAAATGATCCGCTGTGGGCGACCCTAAATAGGGAGCAGCCGAAAGAAAAACAACAACATAGTTAAATGAATTATTACACTCATAATATCTGATTTGCATTTTCCAATAGAAAATGCAACTGTAAATACAATTTGCCATTAATTTTTAAAATTGTCTAGAAAATATATGCGTAGAGCCATCCACAATTTTTTATAAAATACAGGAATTAAGGACAGCCTGAGGATATGTTGAGAAGTACAGCGAAGTGTGCAAATCACCGCTCTCACGCATAGCACACCATATCAAAGCTCCATATGCACCTTCATATCTGCATACATAACTGCATGTACAATTGAATTTCCCCACTGTGGGATCAATAAAGTTTTATCTTATCTAATATACTCTGCCTGGACAATCTGTTGCTGTTGGCCTTTGGCTGCTCCCTGTTTGGGGTCACCACAACAGATCATTGTTCTGCGTATTTGATTTTGGCACAATTTTTATACCAGATGCCCTTCCTGATGCAACCCTTCCATTTTATCTGGGCTTGGGACCAGCACTGATAGTTAACCATATACTCTACCTGGACATAAGTTTTAAAACATATCAGTATTGCTCTATGTTTCTATGTTACTTAGTTATTTCCTGACATAAAATAGTCTGCCTGTTTGAATGTATTGATTTTTTTGCTGCTGCTGCTGACTGCATAATGAGCTGAATTATTCATGTGCCCATTGTAGATGCTTTTGGCAGTGGACAGGGGTGGACAAGTTGTTATCTAAAGCGGTCACATGCTGTATTTATCCAATAAATATTGGATACAGCACATATTCAAATAAGAACATTAACCTAGGATTAGCCTAATTATTAACCTCAGGTAGATGGTGCTACCTCAGTAGTGGTGCTGCTTCGGTGGTGGTGGTGCTTCAGAGGTGCTGTTGGCTTTAGCTACCTCTAAAATTTGTTGCCACCATTAGTCTTTTAGGTTTTTTCAGTTAGGAGAGGTTTTCTAAAAATCATCCTACCACATGTATTTTCAGGCACCTGGGAGAGTTGGCAGATAAGACACAGAGATAGGTTTTTAGATGGCAAGATCTTAAAGTTTATTCAGAAGTATAATCATGTATACAGAACCTGTCATGGAAGTGGTACCAAGTTGTTCCAGTATGTGGAGGGTTCTGATTGGCCAAGTAGAGGAGTGATTTTGTCTAATACAATGGCCAGCACAAACTTGGGGAAAGACAACTCCTTATTTGGAGAGATAGAAATAAAGTAAAGGTTGTATTGTTCAGGGCTTGGTTAAGCAGAAACTGATGATGATTGAGGATTCTGGTGCTAAATAAAACAACATAACATATAGCTACAAAACAACACAGAGCTAAGGAAAGAAAGTAAGTTGTCCTAGCTACACAAAGTGCAGTGTGTGTAAACAATGCAACAGACAGAAGACAGTCCAAACAGACAATTCAAAACAACAGTACAGGACAGATACACAAAATAAACAATAAAGACAGAATAGTGCTGACCAGTATACATTCTGCAATGTTTGAGCAGTGCAATGTGCAAAAGAGGAGAACTGTAAACAAGAGGGTTCTTGCAAACATAATACACTTCTGTTCAGTTGGAGGCA
Organism: Hemibagrus wyckioides; assembly: GCF_019097595.1. Taxonomy (NCBI): domain Eukaryota; kingdom Metazoa; phylum Chordata; class Actinopteri; order Siluriformes; family Bagridae; genus Hemibagrus; species Hemibagrus wyckioides. The sequence goes on along the minus strand of NC_080712.1, from coordinate 25,968,129 downwards.
AAACAGCAACAGCAGCAATTGGATAAATGTGGAAATACAGCATGTAAACAGTTATAATGTGGGTGGTGCTATAGACATGTAGGTGTTGAGTCTTGAATTTGGAACAGATCAGTTCACACAGTTGAGTGTGTGCGAGTTTGGTACAGTTCAATTCTGGACGTTGAGGAGCCTGAAGGCTTGATGGAAGAAACTGTTACAGTCTTGTTGTGAGGGCCCAAATGCTTTGTTACCTTTTTCCAGACAGCAAGAGGGTGAAGAGGGTGTGTGAGGGGTGTGTGGGGGCAATGCTTTTGGCTTTGCAGATGCAACGTGTTGTGTAGATGTCTGAGATAGAAGGTAGGGACAATGAGCTTCTCAGCTGTCCTCACTATTTGCTGCAGGGTCTTGCAATCTAATACGGTGCAATTCCCCAAAGCAGGCAGTGATGCAGCTGCTCACGATGCTCTTGATGGTTCCTCTGTAGGACATAGTAAGGATGAGGGGAGGGAGAGCCTCAGCCTCCATAGGAAGTAGAGACGCTGCTGGGCTTTCTTGCTGATGGAGCTGGTGCTGAGTGACCGGGTGAAGTTCTTTGCCAGATGAACACTGAGGGATTTAGTGCTCTTGATGGATCTCCACAGAGGATCCATCAATGTACAGCAGAGAATGGGCACTCTGTGCTCTCCTAAATGTCAACAACCATCTCTTTAGTTTGTCAACGTTCAGAGACAGATTGCTGGCTCTACACCAGGCTGTTAGCTGTTGCACCTCCTCTCCGTATGCTGACTCATAGTTCTTGCTGATGAAATCCACCAAGGTCGAGTCATCATGTAGGCCAGTTTATTGTCCAGTGAGCAAACGTTCAATAGAATAATGGATGGGAGAGCCGGCCGGCTAGGGTATGTTTTTAGCCTAGCATTGACACCGGCCTACTTTCCGTGCTCCCGCTTCCATGAGCACCAATTCTGACGTCCCCTCTCTCCACCACTCCAACGACAGTCACCCAAGCTTAGCTGTGCATCGACAGGTGTCAAGGGAACAGAATCACCAGGCTGAGGATTAATGGCAGATAATCGACAAAATCAACAGTACTTATTTGTGTATAAGTGCTAATCCAAGGATCTCTATATGTGTATGTGTTAAGGTCAGAAGAGATGAGGCTTGTAAAGAGCTGCTTGACTGCTGATTCTCTTCTTTTTGTCCCTTATACTGCTGACATGAATACACTGGGGCTAGGCTTCCATGCAAGTAACTGCCATCATCTTTGAAAAGCTGCCACACCTACCTTCTTTGGGTTCAGGCTGTTAACCTCCTGGAAGAAAGGGGAGAGTAAGCTTTCTTACTTTCTTAAGGGAGGCAGAGTGAGAGAAGCAGAAACATTACCATGCATACTGTTCAGTTTTTCATTAAGTACTTCTGAATAATCACTTATGATCAAATATAGCTCTCGGGCTGAAACATATCGATAATAATCAATAATAAAAATCTTTTTAAACGAATGACATTCAATCATAGTGTTGTTCCAGGCGTGCATCGGAAGAATGGCGGAGAGTGCAAGCACGTCCATGTGTTGGTCATTGACACAGAACATTTTATTCCTAATTCCTTTTCCATTTTTTCAATGAATGCAATATACGAATGTTTGACTGTTGTGCTTTTCCAAGCAGCACAGCTCATCAATGTCACTCACAGAACATTGGACGAATCAGAAGGCCCCAGAGGTGGGGCAAGCTTTGCAAGCTTCGTTTACAGTAGCAGGTTGGCATGGCAATTTCATGGCACATCTTGAGACCTTCGCCTTCTGTATTGTGCCTTTTAAAACCATTCCTAAACACCATGTCTTGCATTTGTAGACGCAAAGATGCCTTCTGTGTGAATGCTTCACCTGCAGGCTTACAGTGTCCGGTGTTTATTGTGTAAAGAGCGCTGCGCTGCGTATGACCGTTAAGTACTGTCAAATTAAAACAGTATTTGTTATAAATTAAAAAATAATGCAATGCAAAATTTTTGGAAGACTGAATGAATCATACCTTGGTAGTCTAGTAGTTCTGCCTCTTTAAGAAACACAAACAGTTTGTGGTTTAAGTTTTAAAAGTTCAAAATTTTTCTGCTTAAAAGCTGGAAAAACATTGTGGTAGTGTAAAGTTTTAGTTTTACGTTCATATTTGTAACACCCAATGTGTAAATTTAATTTGAAATAAAAATAAAAAGGTATTTAAAAATGTGGTGTTTTTATCTGATTCATCAGTTAATAGAAACATTAATCGCCCGATTATTCGATTATGAAAATAATCGTTAGTTACAGCCCTATATAGCTCTTTGTAAGAGTAATGCTGGGGTTATCTTTAAACCATGTGGGCTGCCCAGTACAATGTCAAATCATTCAAACCATTTTTTACCAGTCTCTGTTATGGCTTTAGTCAGACTGACTTTGATAGTTTGGTTCCGAATCGGTTAATGAGAAATATGAAAGTTCCAATTGATATTGATATTGAGGTGAGTTTTTGTGTCACCTTTGATATAAAAGGAGTCTCATTGTCATGTCTTACCAGTTGACTGAGTGATGCCGTACCTTGGAATGAATTGTTTGGCTAGAATTTTGGTAATGCGTCATGCTTAGCTGCTTTGCATTGTACATTGGTCCTGGTGCAAATAATACAAACATCGATGACTAGTTCATCAGTCTTTTTAACATCCAAAATGCAAAAATGTGATGTATTGATGTACTCTTGTTGTGTGACATGAGACGCTCTGTAAAAATGGTGCACGAGAAATGGTAAAACAGAACGTGGGAAGGCAATACAACCACAAGGGCAAAGTGGATGGCAATGGATGATCCCATCAGATGAGTGCATACAGTTCTCTTTGGATCAAAAGTTATATCTTCTAGTGAGGCTGCAGATTGGAGAAACATTATGTCAGTGTCAAGGGTACATGCGTATGCTGGAAAAGCCAAAAGGCATTGAGTCATATGTGCATGTGGTCAAGGTGGGCCCTCTTTAGTGGCCCATTTAGCAACCTCGTCAGCCAGGCAATTACCTCTGGCCTATCTCGAGTTAGTGTATATAGTTAAAGTCACAGCTTCTAACTTCTAACAGCTTCTAACTGCTTCTAACAGCAGTTTTAAAAGAAATGGAGTGAGCTTCATGTTTAACATTTGGTAATAAGCAAATAGCATAACCAGATGGGGTGGTAGCATCACTAGGTTTTTCACAAGAGCCGTCTACATAAATGTTCCACTTTCTGTCAGGTGAGACAAATCAGGATGTAATGAAGAAGAATTTTGAGAATTCATCCAAGTCAATCATGTTTCAGCTAGGTGTCTAAAGCTTGAACGAGGCAGTCACGTAACACAGCTGGACTATTAAACGAAGTAAGTTGTTTAATTGAGAGATTGTGAGTTAACTGACATCTGTATCATGATCATTTCTCAGACCTTGTATTAACAGGCTTGTGTGAGTAGTTAGAGATTCTTCTCACATCAGATGAATAGTTAATTACAAAAATGACAACATTCATAAGCTAAAATAAATGTAGTACTTTTTTACTTAGGTACATTTGGATACAAGTACTCTTATACTTTAACTCAAGTAGAAATTCAAATTGAGTACATCTACTTTTACTGGAGTAACTTTTTAACTAGGGTTAAACTAGGGTAAAACTAGGGTTTCACTCAAGTACAGAAGATGTATACTTCCACTCTCTACAGCTGAGTGCAAAAGTTTATATAACCTTACTTTGTGTCCTCATAGGTGTAATTTTATCCCATTTGTCCTGGCATATTTGTTCCAAGGCTACCAGATTGCTTGGCTGTATGGATGGCAAGCTATCTATAGGTTTTCTATTATACACTATATTGCCAAAAGTATTCGCTCACCCATCCAAATAATCAGAATCAGGTGTTCCAATCACTTCCATGGCCACAGGTGTATAAAATCAAGCACCTAGGCATGCAGACTGTTTTTACAAACATTTGTGAAAGAATGGGTCGCTCTCAGGAGCTCAGTGAATTCCAGCGTGGAACTGTGATAGGATGCCACCTGTGCAACAAATCCAGTCGTGAAATTTCCTCGCTCCTAAATATTCCACAGTCAACTGTCAGCTGTATTATAAGAACATGGAAGTGTTTGGGAACGACAGCAACTCAGCCACGAAGTGGTAGGCCACGTAAAGTTTGGTGGAGGGGGGATTATGGTGTGGGGTTGTTTTTCAGGAGCTGGGCTTGGCCCCTTAGTTCCAGTGAAAGGAACTCTGAATGCTTCAGCATACCAAGACATTTTGGACAATTCCATGCTCCCAACTTTGTGGGAACAGTTTGGAGCTGGCCCCTTCCTCTTCCAACATGACTGTGCACCAGTGCACAAAGCAAGGTCCATAAAGACATGGATGACAGAGTCTGGTGTGGATGAACTTGACTGGCCTGCACAGAGTCCTGACCTCAACCCGATAGAACACCTTTGGGATGAATTAGAGCGGAGACTGAGAGCCAGGCCTTCTCGTCCAACATCAGTGTGTGACCTCACAAATGCGCTTCTGGAAGAATGGTCAAAAATTCCCACAAACACACTCCTAAACCTTGTGGACAGCCTTCCCAGAAGAGTTGAAGCTGTTATAGCTGCAAAGGGTGGACCGACGTCATACTGAACCCTATGGATTAGGAATGGGATGTCACTTAAGTTCATATGCGAGTCAAGGCAGGTGAGCGAATACTTTTGGCAATATAGTGTATTCAAGTTTGGAGACCTCACATTATTCTTTTCAAACCATCCCTGAATTGACTTTGCTTTGTGTTTTGGATTATTGTCTTGTTGAAGGATCCACTACCTCTTCATTTTTAGCTTTTTAGCTGATGGTAGGATGCTTTCATTTTTCCTTTTACTTTATGGAGCGCTTCAGTGTCTAATGCAGGCATACATCCCAAAAACCTCAGCAAGCCTCCACCATGTTTGACTGAGAATTTTGTTTCTTTTCCTCATAGGCAGCTGTTTTCTCTCACAAAGACCTGTGCAAATTGTGACCAAATAATTTGACTTTGGCTATCAGACCGTATAACCTAATTCCTTAACTCATTTGGTTTGTTCATGTGTTCTTTACTTTAAGACGCAATGCAGCACGCTTGGAGTATGGTAAACAGTGGCTTCCCACATGCTTTTCTTCCAAACAATCCGGTCTTATGCAGACTGCGCTTGACTGTGGAGATGTGGATTTTTATTCCACCTGCCATCAAGAACTTTGTCAGGTCCCCTGCTGTTTGTTTTAGTCTAGTTATGTCCATCTTTCTGGATTAATGTCTTCACAGTCGGTACTGGTATCCCTAAACTCTTTGAAATTTTTAGAACCCTCTCCAGCTGTATAAAAGTTTACCAATTTCATTTCGAGGTGTTTTGCTTCCCAGATCCCATTATTGCTCGTCCCTGGGGTTCTACTCCCTTGCAAATATAAATTTTACACCAAATGTAACATATCTGGTGTCCTTTATCAAGCATTAAGTACCTGTAATGTTTTTTTTAAGATCAGGCATCTAATTTTAAATATTAAAGTTAAATACCTAGAAGGCTTATCAAATGTGTTGTAAGATTTTTTTTGTTTGTTTTACATTAAAGCCATACTATACCAAACGTTTTCAGAGAGGAAACACATTTAAATCTTCAAGATAACCTGTGCAGTAAAGGCAGATTTATATGATTATTTACTCAGGGACTGAGGGGGATGTAAACTTTTGCACTCACTTATGTGCGAGTTTGAATATTGTTAAGGATCATGCCGACCTCATGAGATGTGTGAAGAACAAGTGGGTGTAAAAATACTATCTTCCCAGTTTCTGAGATGACTTGAGTAGAGGCAGCCTGCTACCGGCATACCTTGTACCACAGGGTCAAGAGATTTGGACAAATATTCCACTGGACGATAACTACTGTGGTTTTGGTCCAAGACCCCCGCTAGTTTTGCCTTCATCCTCTGAGATATCTAGATGAAAGTGCGAGCTGTAATCTGTGAGACCTAGGGCTGGAGATGGAGACATCAGTCGACATTATCAGAGGAGAGGCACCATACACCTTGGGTGATTATGAACCCAGGTAATGCACCAGTGTGAGGCAGAACTGGAGCTTTACGAGGAACCCTGAAATAACCCATCACTGTCTTCAGAACTCATTTGCTGCACTCTGAAAAAGCAGTTAATCTGAAGATAATGGTGGAACAATTCCAAGCAAAGTTGGATGACCTTGAAAATTGGGGACACCATAACAATCTGAAATTAGCATCCCTACCAGAGAAAGTGGAAGGTACCATCCCACTTGCATTGTTCATCCAAGTTGTAATCCCAAAATGGCTGGAGCTGCCTCCTGATTTTCACAGCGCAGACATCGGGAGGGCTCAACTGAGAAATATTCAAGTTTCAGTTCTGCTTTTTACTGACAAGGAAACCATCTTGAAAGTGGCCTTGAAAAAGACTATAACCCAGAGTGGCATGAAGCTTCACATTTATTGAGACATATTAGCTGGTCTGTTGTATGCCATTAATTCAGCAACATGGGGAGAAAATGGATTTGTCTTTCTGGCAAAGCTCAGGTGTATGGATAATGGGAAGATCTGTCAGTTTACTGATCCTATGGCCTTTTTGAGTCATCTATGAGTCATCTATGGCCTTTTTGGATTCTCAGGACAAATAACTTTGATCTCAGCTTGGGACCTATACTTGAATTTTTTGAGTAACAGTCACTGCAGTTTTTCCCTGTTGGCCATGTCGGGCCTACATGCTTTTTATTTGACTTATAACAGTTTAAACTGTTTGCACCTATAATTAGCCTACATGACAGGTAAATTAAAACAAGAAACATTTATTATAATAAGCGAAATAATAGCTTTATTTCAGGAAACTCATTTATCTGATAAAGGGACTCGGCTGGTCAGATTTATTTTTTTGTTCAAATAGCAGGAACACTGCCATTCTTATTCATACATTTCTGTTGTCAGTTTAGAGACCTCTCTGAGCTGCTTGTTAGTGAATTTCAATGAAACACTGTACCTGATATCTTATTAGCAACTTAATCATCAATTAGCCCTTTCTTAAAATTACTTTCTTAGAATTTAATAAATATAAAATACATATTAAACTTTGTTTGTATAGCACTTTTGAAAATGGACATTGTCAGAAAGCACCTTTACAGAAATATTCTAATTTAGGACATACATTTTAAATGTATAAATTTATCCTTAATGAGCAAGCCAGAGGGCATGGTAGCAAGGAAAAACACCTGAGACGATATTAGAAAGTAAATAAAGAATTTGTAGATTCCCAGAGGTATAAACCTCAGGTGATCCTGTTGAACCTTGAGTCCCTGAGGACTGCCACTGCTAGCTACTAAAGTGCACCATTTAAAGGTTAGAAAGCTAATGATAAATATTCATTTGTTGAATAAAGGTAACAATTGTTTTGCAAAAATCATTTAATCATTCAATCTGTTATAGTTTGTCTAAACTATAAGCAAAAGCTCCTGTATAAATAAGCATGTCACATATCTTATTTATTCTATCCAAAAGTGCTCAGCACTCTTCCCAAATGAAGACACCAACAGAAAATGTTGGAGTAAACCAAAAGAAACTAATTAAAAAGAAACACACAAGTGACACTGCTGAAGCCCTTGTTTATTGGAAAGCTACAGCATTTCTGTAATAAATAAAACAAACTGAAAGAACTGAAACAGTTTGTAAGCCTAATGATGGCTTGTTTTAGTGGCACGAACAGCTCTTTGGACATCATATTGAGAGTTAGCAACAACAGATTCCAAATGCAAATGCCATTCATAAAATCAGTTCTAGACATTTTGGAAAAGAATTTGGCAGCACAAGGCAAATGGCACCTGGGAAAAGTGTTACCTGCTAGTCATTGCACTTAGAAATTGGCCACCAAGGTATTGATTGTGCCTCCAGTTTAGTAAGATAAAACATTTACCATTTACTTTCTTTGTTTGCGAAAGATTAAATGAGGATATGAATACACTTTGCCTAGTCATACCCAACATCCTCAAACACTCGGAAATTTGCTGCTGACTGTTCGTATAATGTCTTTGTTCTGGGATATTCCTCCTGAATACATCATGACCAAGGCAGTTTGAGAAACAGCTATTCATCCAAGAAATGTGGAGAACTATCTAAAAGATATATTGGAAAAGATGATCAGCAGAATTATCTATGCCTATAACCGAATATGAAAAAAATGGGTTCTCTCTCTTTTACCTTTTATTTGGGTGGTCTCCAAGACTTCCTATTGATGTTTCAGACTGAAGAGTGGGAAAAGTCCTGCAAACCACAGTCTGTACCTTGAAGAGTGGAAGAAGCATCACCCATCCAAATACTTTTCAGTGTAGTGAATTGTTGTAATGTTGTTGAGTCAGAAACGGAATGTGAGGAATCCATTTATGGGTTTTTATTGAACACAGGCAGTAAATCCAAAACACAATCCAAAAGCTCAGTCAATGGAAACAGGCAAATAATCCAGTACCTAACAAAGAGAATCCATGAACGCAAACAAATCCAAAATGTTATGCAAAGGAAAATACGATAGTCAAAAAGCACAAAAGTATGTACACAAGTCAATACACAATAAACACTGAGCAAAGGCAAGAAAACAGCTTGGTAATGCAACGAGTCACAATACTTCTCACAAAACACTAGCATGAGCATGGTCTTTATGGTGAAGAACATGGAAGTAGGACTTGGAAGTGGACTCATATTTGGGTGACTCTGGCAGCGTGTAGGAGGAATTGCAGGTGGAGCCATTACAATTGTCTTGTCTCAGTAGTAAATCTCATGCTTGAGAGTGGCTCAGAGTTCTCAATAAGATTTAAGTCATTTGAGCAAAGGGGGCCAGGTCATCATTATTTCATCTCTGACGCCTTTGCTGGCTAGCAGTGGCTGCCTTCTTCCTGTCACTCTGTACTACTACTAAGAAAAGTAGAAAATGTCTTGCAGAAACTTGTAATTGGTTTAGGAATTCATTATACGTCATCCTATTGATACAAACCTTTGACTCTACTAGTGACCTACCCAAGGGGCCATTCATCTTGTCCATCTAGTCATCTCACAGAGTTAGGATGCTTCAGATTGTGAGTTTTATATATTGATGGTCATGTTCAGCCTTTCTAACCTTTTGCCATTTTGCTGTGGTAGCTTAGTGGTTAAGGCATTTGCCCATTGATCGGAAGGTTGTGAGTTCAAATTCCAGGGTCCACCAAGTGTCTGCCCTTGGGCCCATGAGCAAAGCTGTTAACCCTCAACTGTTTAGTTTAAAATGACCGAAAATGTAAGTTACTCTGGTTAAGGGCGTCTGCCAAACGCTGTAAATGTACTGAACTGCAGATCCTCGCTCAGTAAACCTTTAAACTTCACCTGAAAATAAGTCCCAATTATGGATGAGTTGGATAATATGCATAGAAATAATCAATTCATGACACTTGCCTAGTAATTGGGCATGTTGTGTGTTGTTCATGAACTGTTGCAGTAAGAGAGCACTTCTCCCAGGGAAGAAGGACAATATAAGAGAGACATAGACTTTTAAAGGTGTGCACTTTAGTCACAACGGAAGCCATTACCATTTCTTTGTATAGATTACTTAATGGTAAAACCGGGAATATGAAGGTGAATGTGCATATTGGGAAGATAAAACAAGTTATGTTTAGTTATGTGTGGCTGAAAATGGTAGATAAAAAATGTTTCCATAATTTTTGTATGGGAGTGTGTAACCTGCTATAATAATATAAAATAATGTGTTTCCCTAAACATTCCTTGATTTACAGCATTTTATGTATGCAATTTAAACATTTTCATAAGCACTCATTCTTTTTCTGATTGCATTTTCAATATGCTTGCACACCACCAGTGAATATTGACACAAATGCCCGGACAACAGAAATGTGCCATGAGATAGCTCAGTCTTTTATTCTGCAGCAATTGTCCAGCCATGGGATTACAATGAGTCTCCAGGAACGTGAGTATGGCTGTTGGGTACCATTAATTGAGGCAAATTGGCACTGAGGGCACTTTTTTCAAAATTTACACCAGCTTAAATACACTTCCTGCTTATGTGAAGGCAGTTGATGTTGGGTTTGGTGGAGACTGGTGAGGGATTTCATGATCAGACTTGTAGGAGTCTTCCTAGATATTGGGCTTTGGCAACACTGTAGAATCCTGTGTGAGAAATGCCATATTTTTTTCACTCTCAGGTTAGGGGCTCTACTGAAAAAGCCAAGAAAAACACATTTCCCATGTAGACTGCTTGTAATAAGACCCAGGTAAGAATCCCCACACATTCAGCTGATGCTTAAAGGTGTAGTGTTCAGAAGATTTATGGTTGTGGGGGAAAAACAGATTTCTGAAATACACAGTCATTTGAATAGTTGATATTGAGATACACTATATTGCCAAAACTATTCGCTCACCTGCCTTGACTCGCATATGAACTTAAGTGACATCCCATTCCTAATCCATAGGGTTCAATATGACGTCGGTCCACCCTTTGCAGCTATAACAGCTTCAACTCTTCTGGGAAGGCTGTCCACAAGGTTTAGGAGTATGTTTATGGGAATTTTTGACCATTCTTCCAGAAGCGCATTTGTGAGGTCACACACTGATGTTGGACGAGAAGGCCTGGCTCTCAGTCTCCGCTCTAATTCATCCCAAAGGTGTTCTATCGGGTTGAGGTCAGGACTCTGTGCAGGCCAGTCAAGTTCATCCACACCAGACTCTGTCATCCATGTCTTTATGGACCTTGCTTTGTGCACTGGTGCACAGTCATGTTGGAAGAGGAAGGGGCCAGCTCCAAACTGTTCCCACAAAGTTGGGAGCATGGAATTGTCCAAAATGTCTTGGTATGCTGAAGCATTCAGAGTTCCTTTCACTGGAACTAAGGGGCCAAGCCCAGCTCCTGAAAAACAACCCCACACCATAATCCCCCCTCCACCAAACTTTACACTTGGCACAATGCAGTCAGACAAGTACCGTTCTCCTGGCAACCGCCAAACCCAGACTCGTCCATCAGATTGCCAGATGGAGAAGCGCGATTCGTCACTCCAGAGAACGCGTCTCCACTGCTCTAGAGTCCAGTGGCGGCGTGCTTTACACCACTGCATCCGACGCTTTGCATTGCACTTGGTGATGTATGGCTTGAATGCAGCAGCTCGGCCATGGAAACTCATTCCATGAAGCTCTCTGCGCACTGTTCTTGAGCTATTCTGAAGGCCACATGAAATTTGGAGGTCTGTAGCAATTGACTCTGCAGAAAGTTGGCAACCTCTTCGCACTATGCGCCTCAGCATCCGCTGACCCCGCTCCGTCAGTTTACTTGGCCTACCACTTCGTGGCTGAGTTGCTGTCATTCCCAAATACTTCCACGTTCTTACAATACAGCTGACAGTTGACTGTGGAATTTTTAGGAGCGAGGAAATTTCACGACTGGATTTGTTGCACAGGGGGCATCCTATCACAGTTCCACGCTGGAATTCACTGAGCTCCTGAGAGCGACCCATTCTTTCACAAATGTTTGTAAAAACAGTCTGCATGCCTAGGTGCTTGATTTTATACACCTGTGGCCATGGAAGTGATTGGAACACCTGATTCTGATTATTTGGATGGGTGAGCGAATACTTTTGGCAATATAGTGTATGTCTGCTACTGATGCTCTGTAAAGCCTTCATAACGGCTCTAATCTGAGGCGCTGTTAATTGGTAATTTCTGAGGCTGGTAACTCTAAATGAACTTCCCCTCTGCAGCAGAGGTAAGTTTTGGTCTTGCTTTACTGGGAGGGTCTTCATGTGAGCCAGTTTCATCATGGTGCTTGATGGGTTCTGCAAATGCACTTGACAATACTGTTCTTGCAAAAACTATTCCAGAACACCTGACCTTCGTGTCTTAAAATAACAACTGACTGTTGTTTTTTGTCATTACATATGGATTACTTAAGTCCATGTGTGTTATTTCATAGTTTTGAAATCTCCAGTATTGTTCTAGAATGTAGAAAATAAATCCCTAAACAAAAAACATTGAATTAAAAGGTGTGTCCAAACTTTTGACTGGTAGTGTATGTATTGTTATTATCTAGGTGGGTGAGAGCTAGATGAATAGCAATGGGAATGGCATCCTCTGTTGACCTCTTCAGATGCTATGCAAACTGGTGTTGGTCCAGTGTAGGTGGGAGGCTTGCTATGAGGTGACTTAGAACCAGTTTCTCAAAGCACCTCATAACAATGCAGGTAGTGCAACAGGGCAGAAATCGTTCAGACACTTTGCAGATGAATGCTTGGGCACTGATTTGATAGTTGTAGTCTGCAGACATGTGGAAAGTGTGGCCTGGGACAGGTTGAAATGTCGGTGAAGACTTGCGTCAGTACATTTACTCTCCTCAGTGCCGAGTGCACCTCTTGGTGTGATGTATGATGCCTTGGTCGAAGTGAGCAAAGAAGTGGTTGAGCTTGTCCGGGAGGAAGGCATTGCTGGTTGGTAGAGACTGTATTGTAGGTTCTAAAATTTGGCACACTGATGGTGCCAATAGTCATTTAACCAATTTTGGGCTCTACCCCTTAATACATCTAATGCCACCATTTTGGTTGAAACTCTCCAAATTAGTGCTTTCACCATGACCTCCATGGGACTTGCCCCGCTGCCTCCACAGTTTTCCACGTTTTCATCCCATTGGATAACAGGCCCTGTTATTCCACTCTGTATGTCCATATCCGAATATGAGCCAGCAAGTCTGGAGCAGATAGGGCATATTATGGCTGGCCAAGCCACAGCTCTGGGCAAACATGAACAGGCCCTGGCAACCTTGTTTACTTGTAGTCCAGGGAATCTCAGACTGGCTGGAGCAGATCCAAGCCCTGCTGCAGCCCTAGGCTGATTCTGCTATGTGCAATGTCCTATATGTATGTCTCTTGGAGGAGTTGAAGGATAAGTCATGACCCCCCAGTGATATGGAGGCCTTGGATAACCTTGCTGTCCATCTGGATAACTGCTTTCAGGTGTGGCGATTGGAGCACCAGTCAGTCAGGTTAATCCAACACAAGTGTTCCAACACACAAGCATGTCTAGCTGCCCAGGTGCCCTAAACCATTAGAGACTCCTCTAGAAACTATGGTGTTCGGAGCTGTGGGTCTATCACAGCAAGAGGGGCCTGTTCATCCAGACCCACTGCTGGGTCTTGGAGCTGTGGGCAGTTGGGCTAGAGCCAGGGTGGCCACCCATGCAAACCGAATCCCACAGACATTTCATTGGTGAGGGCTTGCCCCGCAATCTGAAGATTGCCCTGGAGGCCTATTCACACCCTTTGCCTGTTTCTGCCCTGTATGTATGGGCGACCTTTGGCCTCCAGATCCATATCCACCCAGACAGCACCACTCACTCTACATATTGGGAGTGTGTGGTGCCAAACGTTACTAGGGCCCCAAGCTACATCTCATCCTGGGCTTTCCCTCGTTGCCCCTGTGTTCTTCCTGTGCTTTATAAACGAGTCCCATTGCGAAACACTGAAATACTATGAGTTTGTCCACCTTGACAACATTTTAATCTTCAGCAACTCCCTAAAGGAGCATGTGGTACATGTTTGCCAGTTTCTTATAGCTCTTCCTTCAGAATGGCCTGTATGTTAAACTGGAGAAGTCACAGTTTCAATTCACCCACTATCTTCTTGGGCTTTGTCATATCACATGAAGGGCTGAGTATGGACCCAGTCAGTGGACTGGACTTCAGGCAGTCTACTGGTTCCCGGGCTTTTCAAACTCCTGCCTCTTTGTGAGGAATTTCAGTACCCTGGCCAGTCCACTTTGCACTCTAACCTAGAAAACCCAGGGCAGGTATATATTAGCAGCTGAGCTGAAAGGCCTAAGACCTCTTCATAGTGGAGGTTGACACTTCCCACATAGGGGTGGGGCTGTCCTATCTCAATGGTCAGAGCCTACAAAGGAGCTGCACCCTTTGTATATTTCTCCCATCAGTTAACCGCACCTGGCTGTCAAGTTGGCCTTGGAGGAGTGGAGGCATTGTCTTGAGGGGGACAAACATCTGTTCCTCATTTTCATGGACTACAAGAACCTGACCTACATCCAGTAGGCCAAGCTAAATCTGCACTAGGCCAGGTGGTCCCTGTTCTTTACCCTGTTTGATTCCAACTTGTCCTTTAAACCAGACTCGAAGAACTTCAATCCAGATGCACTTTCATTCCAGTGGGCCCCCCTGGCAGAGTACCCCAATCCCCAGCCCATAATTCCATCTCTCAAATTAGTTGTGCCTCTACACTGGTATACAATATGCTACATGTATTGTAGATGGGTACCAGGCCTTTATGGTATGAAGGATTTCAGACTCTTATTGCTGCATGGTCTTTTATAGTGTCTCTGCTACGTGCAGGTGATCAGTGCCGATTTTCGGCAATTTTCCCTGTATTTCTTTCATCCCACCTGATTTCCTACTGTGTAGGATTTAAAGAAGTTTTATTGCGGTTCAGGCATAGAGTTGGTGTCTTCTCGTTTTTAAAAATACTTTTTGCACATAGTTCAGTGAGTGATGTTCCTTGCTGGACCATTCATTTAGCTATGATGGTCCCTCCCCCCTTTTCTATGCACCGTGTATTTCTGGCCAGCAATTTGCCATAGATTATCAGTCTCGCTGCAAAGAGAGTGGCTCACTGATCCGCTTCTGGGCACGAATAGCATGTTGAGGCTCCGAGATCTGTTGTGTTCCTCTCTGCCCGGCTCAGCTTCCTGTCTATAGTTTTCCACTTCACTTCTTTGTAGGAAAGCCATTAGATTAAGTGGATTTCCTAGGTTTCAAATTGATTGTCAGCTTTGAAGAAATAGTAAGCATATTTCATTCTACAAAATTGGCAAAATTGCCCCTGGTTAAGGGATAGACCTAATTAGTATTTGTGAGAAAATTAAGAACAAAGAAATAATTTTTGGAAATGAGTAGTTTGTCATTCTTCTGAGCTCTGAACTGGGCCGCAGAATTGATTTAATCTGTGCATTTCATTTAAGCACATATTTGCAATGCGTTTCTTTTCAAAATGGCATCAACTCCATTTAAATCACTTAAAAACGTTAAGCTTTACGTAATAGTTTATACAACCCGAATTCTGGAAATGTTGGGACATTTTTTAAATTTGAATGAAATGAAAACTAAAAAAACTTTCAAATCACATGAGCCAATGTTTTTATTCACAATAGAACATAGATAACATACCAGATGTTTAAATGGAGGGCTGAACAAAGGGCTGAAAAATTTAGAATTTTGAAATTGAAATTTTGAAAAGATTCAGCTGAGAGAACATCTAGCAACTAATTAAGTTAATTGACATCAGGTCTGTAACATGATTAGCTATAAAAAGGATGTCTTAGAGAGGCAGAGTCTCTCAGATGTAAAGATGGGCAGAGGCTTCAGGAATATTTCCAGAAACCACTGTCGGTAAACACAATCCGCTGTGCCATCTGCAGATGCCAACTGAAGCACTATCATGCAAAAGGGAAACCATATGTGAACATGGTCCAAAAGCACCAGCGTGTCCTGTGGGCCAAGGCTCATTTAAAATGGACTATTTCAAAGTGGAAAAGTGTCCTATGGTCAAACGAGTCCAAATTTGACATTCTTGTTGGAAATCACAGACGCTGGGTCCTCCAGGCTAAAGAGGAGGGAGACCTTCCAGTGCGTTATCAGCGTTCAGTTTAAAAGCCAGCATCTCTGATGGTATGTGGGTGCATAAGTGCATACGGTATGGGCAGCTTGCATGCATTGGGAGGCACTATGAATGCCGAAAGTTATATAAAGGTTTTAGAGCAACATATGCTCCCCTCCAGATGACGTCTATTTCAGGGAAGGCCTTGTGTATTTCAGCAAGACAATGCAAAACCAAATACTACAGCTATTACAACAGCATGGCTTCATAGTAGAAGAGTCCTGGTGCTGAATTGGCCTGGCCGCAGTCCAGAACTTTCATATATAGAGAACATTTGGCACATCATTACACAAAAAATATGTCAAGGATGACCACGAACTCTTCAGCAGCTGGAAACCTATATCAGGCAAGACTGGGACCAAATTCCAATAACAAAACTCAATGTCAATGCCTAGACGTCTTCAAACTGTTTAGAAAAGAAGAGGAGATGCTACAACATGGTAAACATGCCTCTGTCCCGACCCGACCCCTCTATTTTGTGACCTATTGCAGGCATCAAATTTGAAATGAGCTCATTTTGTGCATAAAATTGTAAAATTACTCAGTTTAAACATTTATTATCTATGTTCTATTATGAATAAAATATTGGCTGAGATATTTTCAGAGTCTAATCAGATGGACACAACCTAGCTAGTGGGTTCAGTAGACTACTTGAAATTGATCATTTTAGTGTTGTAAACAATCATGGTGATAGAATGAAATGCATAGTCATAATCCATTTCACATTTTGCTGTTTCAGTGGAAGTTTAAGAAGCATTTGTTCATTTCAGATATGCAATTGTGAAAACATTGAATTTTCATCTTTGTGTTTTATTTACCATGAATTTATTGTTCTTTTGTTGATGATTGAAATCGCTAAATCATGGATGTCCAGTCCCTGGGTGGATGGGTGCAGGTCTTCATTTTAATCACACAAGCCACACGATAGTCTGTTGCTTGATTGAAATAAAAGCCTACCCTTTCACTGGCCCTTTGCAGATATGATTGGACACCTTTGTGCTAAGTGCTCTTGATTTTTTCGGATATTGCATAACTACTCATCTTGATTTGTTTTATGGGAATTGTCTTTATATATATTTTTTGGAATCTGTTCCTTTGTTTCTAACTGTTAATGCTTTTTTCTTTTTTCTAAATTCTGCAGATTCAACTCCACCAGGCTATGCACTATATTAGCTCATCTTTCTGCAAAGAGCTCTGCCTGTATAAACCTCATTGCCCATCAGCCATTCATATTGCCTGCAGTCTGTCATTGACCTAGCCAATATGGACTTAAGCTGAGTAAAGGTTGGACTTTGCCACATTGAAGCTTCTCATTTGCCTTTTGCCATCTTTGAACCTTAAGAAAGAAGTTCTCCTTACGACCTATTACAATGTAATTAATAGGGTTCTTGTGTTCCTGCTTTCCCCACTACCTGCAAACAGGGTTTTATTCTAAGCAAAGATCTGGCATAGACAAGACAACTCTATAGACTGCAGTGACTGGAGTCCTTCAGGTCACCTCTAAAGTTATGCAGTCTTCAGAGGATCTGTTGAACAGGAAACAGAAGTCCTTGAATGCAAACAAAGAAACTCCAGCTACCAGCCTGCAGTGCAAACCTAATGGGGTAGGAAAAGTCAATAGCACATTTGCTATGCCTAAAATGGGGGTGCGTGCCAGAATATCAGACTGGCCACCCAAAAAAGGGTGGGAGAATCTATGTGGATCAAACTATGAGAAAGTTATTATGGCCTTTGAAAATGAACAGTCAGACCAAAGCACAGAGATCACTGATGGGAATGAAGCACACTTGGAACTTGTTCACCCTGGCACAAAATATTCACTGAGTGAACTTTTGAGTCAGTCCCCTTCAAAGTTACTTCATCCAATTCGACAGCGAAGCAACAGTGATGTGACTATCAGTGATATAGATGCTGAGGACATAATGCATCAGAAAGCTATCAACCCAAACACTGGTGCCTCTTTGCATCGGGAGTATGGCAGCACTTCCTCTATTGACCAACAAGGTCTAGGTGGGGATGGAGTTCTTGCACGGTTGAAGGGTTGCAGAGTTGACAAATTGGATCATCTGAATACACACTCAACTTGTTTCCCAGAGCTGTGTTATAATAGTGCACTCTCACCTAGTTTGCAGACAGCAGCTCAGATAGCACGTGGAGAGATCATCTGTATCTCAGGCTACAACTATGTAGGCAGTTCCCTTCTTTACAGTCAAGAAAGAGAGAAGTCCTTCGCGCATCGGCTCAAGGCAGAGACATCGGAGACATCTTTCTTCCGGAAATTGAGAACTATTAAAAGTGAGCATGATGGTCTCCGGCTCTCAGTAGAGCAGGAAGACCGGCGGTCTCTTGGCATCCCTAAATGCTTTGCTCACTATGATGTGCAGAGTGCACTCTTTAATGTTAGTGATGCTGTGGCAAATCAAGTCAACCTTGGTCATAGGAAGAACACTACAACTGGTGCCTCGGCTGCTTCACAGTATCAAGTCCCATGCACTAGTGCAGTATGTGGAAATACTTGTGGATCTGCACCAATATTTGAATCTCCACTGGGGAGCCATGAAGAGCTGAACCCTAAACAGAATCTTGAGACAGATGAGGGTGATGGAAAGAGTAATGAGCTAGTGCTAAGTTGCCCACATTTCCGGAATGAGATTGGTGGTGAGGGTGAAAGGAAGATTTCTCTGTCTAGGGCCAACAGTGCCAACAGTGCCAACTGCAGTGCAGGAGAAAGCTGCTCCTTTGAGTCTTCATTAAGCTCACACTGCACTAATGCTGGTGTTTCTGTGCTGGAGGTACCTCGGGAAAACCAACTAGTCCATCGTGAAAAAGTGAAGCGATACATAATTGAGCACATTGACTTGGGGGCATACTATTACCATAAATATTTCTATGGAAGAGGTAAGTACTGTTTCCTCCTATTATGATGATGATGATGATGATGATGATGATGATGATGATGATTATTATTATTGTTTAATAAAAATAATTGGTCATTAGCCATGTACAATTGGCCATCTAGTACAAAGCATTACATACTCCTGTTTATTAGTGATACATTCATTTTAGTTAAGTTGAGTAGCATTGTTTGAGAAATAATTACATGTGAGTTTTCGTTACAGGTGGCACAAATGTTTGCTAAATAATTATTTTGTAAAATTTGCCAAATAGTCAAGAACATGTAATAGGAATGTATATATTTTCATGGGGATTTGACAGTTGTTTTGACAATAGCATTATGTATTATTAATCATGGTGAATTAATCATGGGTCATAATTACTCAGTTTTGCACAAAGAAAACAATTTCAAAACAGTTTTTTTGCAATTGTCTGAAAGCCTTTAATTTAAGCAAAACTAGAATTTATTTAATTATTTTTCTCTATTTGCTCGTATTTACTTTATTTCATTAGTTACTCCCTATGTATATACTCCTAAAATGCTTGGTAATCTACCTCCATGCACCCAGTCAGAGCTTTCTGGTGACCTGAATTGACACTGAAGAATGATTTGGTTACATTAATGTAATTTCTGATAACCTAAGATCGATACACCTGTTTTCACGACATTCTGTAGCATTTATAATTAATACTTAGAATGATGGGTAAAGCTCAGGAAGGGAACAATCTGAATATTATTTCCCTTTGGGAAGTGTGTAGCATGGCTCCAATTAATGTGATCTGTTGTTGTTATTGTGCTATTATATCCGTCTTTGCTAGGCCTGCTAGCTTTTAATACTCACTATATTTGGTTACATGTTGTATTAGCATTAAAAAATTCATTGTTTCCCTTTTCCCATGCCATGAGGATAGCATTGGCATGCAAAGTTCATTTTCTTTTTACCACAAATAGCAAACTTGACTCACATTGATCAGTTAAATCTGCTGATTGCCATTCACATGTTCCTATTCCAATCTGTAGACAACTGATCTCCCCACTCCCTCCCAAGTGCATTACTATAAATTAGTGCAAAATACACAGAATACTAAATACATTTTGCATTTAAATATTAAAAGACCACTGAAAACAAATGTGATGGGTCACAAAATATCTTTCTCTTAGGAAGATAAACATATGGTCAAGAACATCCTTCTAGAGGTCTGTGTCAGAGTAAGCACATTTTACATAGTAAATACAGCGAGTACCACGGTATTTAAACCATTGGTAAGCCTCAAAAACAGGAAGAACACATTATAGTAATCTTGCAAAGCCTGAGCAGTTCAGAAACAACATCCTATAGACAGATGAGGCAAAGATCAACTTGTATGAGTATGCTGGGAAGAGAAAACTATGGAGAAAGGAGAGAGCTACTCATAGATATGAAGCATGTGAAGCACTGTGGATTTAGTGTGGGCATGTATGGCTGCCAGAGAAACAGATTCCCTTGTATTTATTAAATATTAATGGACCTGGACATATGTTTATGGCCCATATGTGGGGCTTTGCCAAAATGTTTTGAGAACACAATTGTCTAGAATGTCTGTACCATCATACCATCAAGAATTCCCCTTTACTGAAATTAAGGTGCTTAGCCCTAAATCTTTCGCTGAATACGTATATCTTCACAGCCATGATTCAAAATCAAGTGGAAAGCCTTCCCAGAAGAGTGATGTTTAACATAACAGCAAACTGGGTCTAGATTAGTATAAAAGGATGTTCAATAAACACTTATCAGTGTGATAGGTCATATATATACAGCTTTGGAAAAAAATAAGATACCATTGCCCAATCTCCAGATTTGGACCCTATTGAAAACTTCTGGAATGTCATCAAGAGGAAGATGGATGGTTACAAACCATCAAGCAAAGAGAGTAAAGTTACCCAACAGCAATGTGAAAAACTGGTGGTGAGCCTGGAGCCAAAATGCATGCAAATCGGGGTTATTCCACCAAATGCTGATTTCTTAATGTTATTTAGCCAAAGCATTAACACAAATTATTGTTTGCAAATTATTTGCATTTTGTTTTATTTGAGTTATTAAGGCTTGGCAAATTCTGCATGATCTTGGGGTATTTTGATGTGTTGTCATTTCCTTTAAATATACACTCTAAATAACAAGTTATATTTTGAATTTAGGAGAAATATTGTCAGCAGTTCACAAAAAAAGAAACAAAACTGTTCATCTCACCAATACATGCACAGAAAAAAACATAAGAGACTGATTATTTTGCAGTGGTCTCTTATTTTTTTCCAGAGCTGTATTTATAGAAAGTCATCATACTCTGTGAAAACCTTTACCATTTGTCACCCTGGAAAATAAAACAAATTAAGTCTAAATTTTTAAAGATGCATTTACACATTATAACCCTAATCATTAAAGTAAAAATATCATTTTAAAAAATTCTGGAGGATTATTAAAAATTTATCAGTGAAATGCCTGGTTTGGTAAAGTGATCAGCCCCTTAGAGTATACCATTATAAACTTGCTCAGGTGCAAGCAATCAACTTCCAGATTAAACACCAGGCTAACTGCCCCACCTGACATCAACAGTAGAGGAGTTGATTACTAATAAAATAAAAACAAACTGTTTCTTGAAGATTCCATTGTTAGTAGTGCATGGTATGGCAAAGAATTGGGAAAGTGCTTTCAAAACACATCCATAAAGTTGTAGAAAGGCACAAGTTAGGAGACGGGTACAAAAACTCTTCTAAGGCTTTAGCTATCCCTTGGAGAAGTGTTCAGAGCATCATTAAGAAGTGGAAACCACCACCAGCACATAAGAAGTGGCACCACCAGAATATTGCCTAGAACAGGCCATCCGTCCAAAGTGGATAACAGAGCCAGGAGGTCATTTATAAGCTACCAGGAGGCCAAAGGCAACTTTGAAGGACTTGCAAAGCTTTATGGCTAGGTCTGGTCAGTCTGTGCATATGACAACTATCTCCCAAGCTTTACACAAACCTGGCCTGTATGGCAGGGTGGCACGAAAGAAGACTTTCCTAAAACTCAGTCTCCTTTGTGCTATGCAAAAAACACATTTGGAAGGGTCTAAGACCTTCTGGCAGAAGGTGCTATGGTCTGATGAGACCAAAATTGACCTTTTTGGACTGAACTCCAAAACGCAAACACAGCACATCACCAAAAACACACCATACCTACTGTGAAGCATGGTGGTGGCAGCAGTATGTTGTGGAGGTGTTTCCTTTCATCTGGGACTGGGCAATTTGTCAGGATTGAAGGGACAATGGATACTGCCAAGTACATCCAATCAAAAATCTGTGGATGGATTTGAAGAGAGCAGTCCATTGCCACTCACCACAGAATTTTACTGAAGTGTAATTCTGCAAGGAAGAATAGGCAAATATTCCCCAATCAAGGTGTTCAAAGATAGTACAGACATACACTATATTGCCAAAAGTATTCGCTCACCTGCCTTGACTCGCATATGAACTTAAGTGACATCCCATTCCTAATCCATAGGGTTCAATATGACGTCGGTCCACCCTTTGCAGCTATAACAGCTTCAACTCTTCTGGGAAGGCTGTCCACAAGGTTTAGGAGTGTGTTTATGGGAATTTTTGACCATTCTTCCAGAAGTGCATTTGTGAGGTCACACACTGATGTTGGACGAGAAGGCCTGGCTCTCAGTCTCCACTCTAATTCATCCCAAAGGTGTTCTATCGGGTTGAGGTCAGGACTCTGTGCAGGCCAGTCAAGTTCATCCACACCAGACTCTGTCATCCATGTTGGAAGAGGAAGGGGCCAGCTCCAAACTGTTCCCACAAAGTTGGGAGCATGGAATTGTCCAAAATGTCTTGGTATGCTGAAGCATTCAGAGTTCCTTTCACTGGAACTAAGGGGCCAAGCCCAGCTCCTGAAAAACAACCCCACACCATAATCCCCCCTCCACCAAACTTTACACTTGGCACAATGCAGTCAGACAAGTACCGTTCTCCTGGCAACCGCCAAACCCAGACTAGTCCATCAGATTGCGAGATGGAGAAGCGCGATTTGTCACTCCAGAGAATGCGTCTCCAGTGCTCTAGAGTCCAGTGGCGGCGTGCTTTACACCACTGCATCCGACGCTTTGCATTGCACTTGGTGATGTATGGCTTGGATGCAGCTGCTCGGCCATGGAAACCCATTCCATGAAGCTCTCTGCACACTGTTCTTGAGCTAATCTGAAGGCCACATGAAGTTTGGAGGTCTGTAGCGATTGACTCTGCAGAAAGTTGGCGACCTCTTCACACTATGCGCCTCAGCATCCGCTGACCCCGCTCCGTCAGTTTACGTGGCCTACCACTTTGTGGCTGAGTTGCTGTCATTCCCAAACACTTCCACGTTCTTATAATACAGCTGACAGTTGACTGTGGAATATTTAGGAGTGAGGAAATTTCACGACTGGATTTGTTGCACAGGTGGCATCCTATCACAGTTCCACGCTGGAATTCACTGAGCTCCTGAGAGCGACCCATTCTTTCACAAATGTTTGTAAAAACAGTCTGCATGCCTAGGTGCTTGATTTTATACACCTGTGGCCATGGAAGTGATTGGAACACCTGATTCTGATTATTTGGATGGGTGAGCGAATACTTTTGGCAATATAGTGTATCTAAAAAGACTGATGGCTGTAATTAAAGCAAAAGGTGGCTATATGGAGTATTAAATCAAGGTGCTTGTGACTTTTCCAACCTTGTTATTATAGTTTTTTTGTTTTTTTATTAATTTACAGAACTGTTTTTTTTTTTTCTTTTATTGGTTTTATGTTGTAAGCCCAATTTTTTAAAGAAAGCTGGAAAAGGTATTTGGAATGGGGTTTGTTTTCAGGCTGTGTGACAAAGTAAATATTTCAAAGTGTTATGATGAGTTTCTATTTTCTCTATTTACAGCTCTGGAAAAAAGAGACCACTGCAAAATAATCAGTTTCTTATGTTTTTTTCTTCCAGGTGCATGTGTTGGTGAGATGAACAGTTTTGTTTCATTTTTTGTGAACTGCTGACAATATTTCTCCTAAATTCAAAATATAACTATTGTTATTTAGAGTGAATATTTAAAGGAAATGACAACACATCAAAATAACCCAAGATCATGCAGTATTAGCAGAGCTTTAATACCGCAAATAATTTTTAAACAAATTGTGTTAATGCTTTGGCTAAATAACATTAAGAAATCAGTATTTGGTGGAATAACCCCGATTTGCATGTGTTTTGGCATGCTCTCCTCCAGTTTTTCACATTGCTGTTGGGTAACTATACCGCTCTTTTTGCAAAAAAGCAAACAGCTCAGCTTTGCTTGTTGGTTTGTGACCATCCATCTTCCTCTTGATGACATTCCAGAAGTTTTAAATAGGATTCAAATCTTGAAATTGGGCAGTGGTCTCTTATTTTTTTTCTCTTATAAGTGGTCTCTCATATAAACACTACTCACAAAAAGTTAAGGATATTTGGCTTTTGGGTGAAATTTATGGAACATGTAAAAAGTTCACACTACAGTGATATTACTTCATGAAAGTAGGGCATTTACGTAGAAGCATGCAATGGTGATTTCCTCATCTCAAACAATTCATTGAAACAAAAGCCAACAACAGTGGTGGGTATACCACAACAAAAAATGTCAATGTCTCAATAATTTGTCATGTGCCCTTGACCATCAATTACAGCTTGACAACGACGTCTCATGTTGTTCACAAGTCGACTTATTGTCTACTGAGGCATGGCATTCCACTCTTCTTGAAGGGCGGCCCTCAGGTCATTGAGGTTCTGGGGTGCCGGGTTACAAGCCTCTACATGGCAACTCAGCTGATCCCATATGTTTTCTATGGGATTCAGGTCTGGAGAAAGTGCAGGCCACTCCATTTGAGGTACCCCAGCCTCTAGCAGCCATTCCCTAATGATGCAACCTTGATGAGCTGGAGCATTGTCGTCCATGAAGATGAAATTAGGCCTGTGTTGTTCATGCAGGGGCACAATGACTGGATTAATGATTTTATTCAGGTTTTATTGGCTTGTCACTGTACCAAGATGTAGGGCAGTTCTGTATTGAGTAGACACACCTGCCCAGACTGTAACACCACCACCACCAAAGGCTCATCTGGTGACAACAGTGGCTGATGCATAGCGCTCTCCTTGACGCCTCCAACATCATTGGTGGCCATAATTTCTGCTCACTGTGAATCGACTGGTCCCTCATGCAGCGTAAATGCTCCCTGGCCTGGTGGTGTGGTCAGGTAGCCTTGCAGGTCGTCTAGCACGCAGACCACGCTGATGAAAATGGTTTCGAATGGTCTGACGTGACACTTGGGTGCCTCTTACCTCCCTTAAATGTGCCTGGAGTTGAGTAGCATTCATCATCCGGTTCTGCAGGGTTCACAATGAAGCGGTCATTAAAATGGGATGTGGCCAAAGGACATTCACTTCTGTGCCTTTCTGTGACTTCCAGTCTCTCTGTATCTTGGTCGCAACCTGCTGATGACACTCTGTGACACTCTAAGCTCAGTGGCCACTTCCCTCTGAGAACATCCTGTTTGAAGCCTCGAAATGGCGAGGTACTGTTGATCAATTGTTAGGTGTCGTCTTGGTCTCATGATGTGAACAGCATGATGAAGAGGACTGTTTAAATACCAATTCTAATTGAACCAGAAAATTTTTTGGTCGATTCATGGATCAAACACCAGTTGTGAATTTTGTTAAGCACCTTGTTAGAGAACAGCAAGTTATGCAAAAAGTACTGAAACACTGAACAGTTGGACATGTGCATTCAGAAGTGTAGAGAAGGTCAAATTAAGTTCACCTGTAAAGGTTATACAGCATTTTAGGTGCATCCTGAAATTTCCCCCGAAAGTCGAATATCCTTTCTGTGAGTAGTGTATATACAGGGGTTGGACAATGAAACTGAAACGCCTGGTTTTAGACCACAATAATTCATTAGTATGGTGTAGGGCCTCCTTTTGCGGCCAATACAGCATCAATTCATCTTGGGAATGACAGATACAAGTCCTGCACAGTGACCAGAGGGATTTTGAGCCATTCTTCTTGCAGAATAGTGGCCAGGTCATTACGTGATTCTGGTGGAGGAAAACGTTTCCTGACTCGCTCCTCCAAAACACCCCAAAGTGGCTCAATAATATTTAGATCTGGTGACTGTGCAGGCCATGGGAGATGTTCAACTTCACTTTCATGTTCATCAAACCACTCTGTCACCAGTCTTGCTGTGTGTATTGGTGCATTATCATCCTGATACACGGCACCGCCTTCAGGATACAATGTTTGAACCATTGGGTGCACATGGTCCTCCAGAATGGTTCGGTAGTCCTTGGCAGTGACGTGCCCATCTAGCACAAGTATTGGGCCTAGGGAATGCCATGATATTGCAGCTCAAACCATCACTGATCCACCCCCATGCTTCACTCTGGGCATGCAACAGTCTGGGTGGTACGCTTCTTTGGGGCTTCTCCACACCGTAACTCTCCCGGATGTGGGAAAGACAGTGAAGGTGGACTCATCAGAGAACAATACATGTTTCACATTGTCCACAGCCCAAGATTTTCACTGCTGGCACCATTGAAACCGACGTTGGGCATTGGCACGAGTGACCAAAGGTTTGGCTATAGCAGCCCGGCCATGTACATTGACCCTGTGGAGCTCCCGACGGACAGTTTTGGGGGAAACAGGAGAGTTGAGGTGCACATTTAATTCTGCAGTGAGTTGGGCAGCTGTGGTTTTATGTTTTTTGGGTACAATCCGGGTTAGCACCCAGACATCCCTTTCAGACAGCTTCCTCTTGCGTCCACAGTTACTCCTGTTGGATGTGGTTCGTCCTTCTTGGTGGTATGCTGACATTACCCTGGATACCGTGGCTCTTGATACATCACAAAGACTTGCTGTCTTAGTCACGGATGTGCCAGCGAGACGTGCACCAACAATTTGTCCTCTTTTGAACTCTGATACATCACCCATAATGTTGTGCGCATTGCAATATTTTAAGCAAAACTGTGCTATTACTCTGCTAATTAAACCTTCACACTCTGCTCTTACTGGTGGAATGTGCAATCAATGAAGATTGGCCACCAGGCTGGTCAAATTTAGCCATGAAACCTCCAACACTAAATTGGCTAGTGTTTCAGTTTCATTGTCCAACCCCTGTGTGTGTGTGTATATATATATATATATATATATATATATATATATATATATATATATATATATATATATATATATATATATATATATATATATATACACACACACACACACACACAGATCAGGCATAACATTATGACCACCTGCCTAATATTGTGTTGGTCCCCCTTTTGCTGCAGCCTAGACCCACCAAGGCATAGACACCGTAGATCCCTGAATGTGTTCTGGGGTATTTGGAACCAAGATGCTGCAGATCCTTAAAGTCCTACAGGTTGCGTTGCTAGGTGGGGCCTCCATGGATCGGACTTGTTTGTCCAGCACATCACACAGATGCCCAATTGGATTGAGATCTGGGGAGGCCTAGTCAAAACCTCAAACTCACTTGTTGTGCTCATCAAACCACTCCTGAACCATTTTTGCTTTGTGGCACAGCGCATTATCCTGCTGAAACAGGTCACAGCCATCAGGGAATACTGTTTCCATGAAAGGGTGTACATGGTCTGCAACAATGCTTAGGTAGGTGGTACATGTCAAAGTAACATCCACATGGATGGCAGGAAGGTTTCCCAGCAGAACATTGCCCCAGCAGAACACTGCCTCCGCCGGCTTGCCTTCTTTCCATAGTGCATCCTGGTGCCATGTGTTCCCCGGATAAGAGATGCACACACACCATCTATGTGATGTAAAAGTAAACGTGATTCATCAGACCAGGTCACCTTCTTCCATTGCTCCGTGGTCCAGTTCTAATGCTCATGTGCCAGTTCTAATGCTCATTGTTGCCTCTTTTGGCGGTGCACAGGAGTCAGCATGGGCACCCTGACTGGTCTGCAGCTATGCAGCCCCATATGCAACAAACTGTGATATACTGTGTATTGTGACACCTTTCTATCAGAACCAGCATTAACTTCTTCAGCAATTTGAGCAACAGTAGCTCGTCTTTTGGATCAGACCACACAGGCCAGCCTTTGCTCCCCATGTGCATCAGTGAGCCTTGGCTGCCCATTACCCTGTCGCTGGTTCACCACTGTTCCTTCCTTGGACCACTTTAGATAAATACTGACCACTGCAGACCAGGAACACCCCACAAGAGCTGCAGTTTTGGAGATGCCCTGATCCAGTCGTCTAGCCATCACAATTTGGCTCTTGTCAGACTTGCTCAAATCCTTACGTTTTCCCATTTTTCCTGCTTCTAACACATCAACACTGAGGATAA